>NC_142185.1:13907405-14058630 GCF_026936395.1 Plectropomus leopardus | reverse complement strand
CTGTCCCACATTTGCTCATCTTCACACCTGTCCTGCATCTGCCTTGTTAGTCCTCCCCTGCTCCTCAGTTTTTCTCAGCCAATCAGCTCTCTGCCTGTTCTTCTGTCTCATCATCTTATTCCCCTCATCTGAGCTTTTTCCTCACCTGCACTCGATCACCTCGTCAGACTGGTTGTTGTATTTAAGTCTTTTCAGTTCAGTTTTGACTGTGTCCTTGATTTGGTTGTGTGATGTTCAGTTGAGAGTAGTCTTTTTGAGTTCCTGTTGCTTGCAGTTTTCTTCATTTGGGTCCACCTGCTCCACACCATATATCACTTTGTATGAAACACATCTCTTGATAAGATTCAAGAGGATTTTGCACTTACTGTCTGTGAATCTTTGGGACCCAAGATTTCCCATAACTGTAGTCCACATGGGTGGCTGCAGCTACATAAATGGCTGCATGTTGTTTAGCTTGCTGAGGACATTTTTTATTTTCTAAATTGGGCTATAAAAATAACATTGAAGAAATCCGGGTATTAGCTGGCCAATGATTGTGGCCTCACTAACCATGAGGTTTGCAGTTCAACCCCTACGTCCTCGTGTCCACGTCAAACTGTCCTTGAGCAAAACACTTAACTGATGGGGGGAACAAGAAACAAATGGAAAGGTACTTTGTTCCACTAAGGAAAAAAAAAGAAGCTTCATATTGGCTATATCCAGTCCATTTACCACGACACCCTTCTCTGCATAGCTTTGAATAGATGTTTACATGCATCTTCACAGAAACCAAGTTCCAGCTTGGAAAGTTGCCCTTGCCCCTCCTCCCAGGACTATGTGGGCATGGGCTGACTGTATTTGACTGACAACTTCCTGGCTCAACCTTTAACTTCCTTTGCATCTGCTGGAGAATACTAACATGACTTATCAAGTACCCCTGCTGGTCAATTTGTAAATATAACATAGTATAACAGATTTGCTTTGATTTCGGCATCTTACCTAATTCAGTGAGTCATTTGTTAAGGTTAATGTGGAAACTGCAATCCCCTTCACACTACATACTCTTTGCTGATCATCATTGTGGAGCCCAATCAAAATTATTGCAGCTATGGACAAACCTGACATTTAGTGGTACAATAATCATCATGCAATTCCCCAGCACGAAGTGATGGGAAAAAATGATGGGTGCTTTTTTTTCTGATGTGGCCCCATGTAACACTAGCCATGTGTTCTTATGAGTCCCAGCTCATCAGTGAGATAGATATTCTGTCATTTGTGTCACAGACTTATCTCCATGCACAGGGAGGTGTAGATAAAACAGAGAGGGACAATGGAGTTAATACTGGTAATTCTCACAACTCAGTCATCAAAGCTCAGTGCGGATGTGGCATGACCTCTGTAAACAAGTCACTGCATGCATTGTACATACAGTACACACATCAAACTGACCCTGCATGAGTATATGCGCTAGTGTGTACTGATGATCTCTTTGACAAATAGGTGCCACACAACTGCTCCCCGCTGAACACGCCGCAAGCTGAAATGTTACCAGAATATGAAAAAATATGCATCTCACCTTGCAAAGCCAATTCAAGTGTCCCACCTTTTGTTGGTGCACAGACATTTTAGCAAAAAGGTGGCCTTGGTATTAAGTGGAGAACACAGAGGCAGATGTTGAAATGGAGTATCTTTCATAAGCAAAGACAGCATATTGAACCATATCATTCAAAGCACAAAATAGATTCATCTCTTTATCTTTTCAGCATTACATTTCAATGGAAGAGGCAACATTGAGAAGGAGAGAGAGAAAGTTTTGAAGCTAAATGAACTTTTGTGTTATCTGTCATTTTCCGAACAGTTAACCTATTTGAACATGGACCTGATACTTTGTATGTCTTCCTTTCTCCTTTCCTGAGTTTGGTCAAACTGTGGTAATTTGTCACCTTTTCTTCTCTACTTTTTTGTGTTTGGCAATTAGTTCAACCTCTCTATCAAGAGCAATTTTAAAAGGAAGCATTCATTTGGTGTTGTTCTGAGGAAAAGACCACTCTTGCAAGACAGTCTTTATGAAACATCACTTTCTGGGCAGCATGCTCAGAGGGGTTATTTGGAAACATTTGGAATTGTGTTTCTTGCAAAGATTTTGAATATTACCTGCTTTTTTCCAGCCCACTGTAACTGAAAAAGTAACCAAATACTGTGGGCCGGATGTGCAAGCAGCTAATTACAACCTTTACTAATGTAAATAATAAGACAGGGCCCTCTGGTGGCCATAATTATTATTATGGAGCAGAGCAGAGAGTGACATGATATAGCATAAAAAGCATACTGTAATAATAATGAGCGTAGCTACCATGACGTTACTCATAGGTTTGTGGACTCCCCGTTTTGAGTTCAGCAGTAAGGCAGTTGTCTTGGTTTTTTATCTTATAATATGTCTACAATATATGTTGTTTTGGGGCTGGTCATATAGGTCATTTTGGAAGTCAATGGAAATATGTAGAGGGTTTTTTTTTTTGTTGTTGTTGTTGTTGTTGTTGTTGTTGTTGTTTTTGTTTTTTGTTTTTTTTTCTTCTTTTCTGCACCCACCTATGCACTGAAGTTAGATCATTCAATCTGATTGCTTGTATGCAGTACCACACAAGACCACAAGAGATTTGAGAGCTGTTTTATTTTGAAATGTGTTCATTTTGTGTTTAGTGTGTTACTTCCTGAGTTTTGTCGCCTTTGTTGATTAACTCCTTTGTTTCACCTGTGTCTTGTTTCACTCACCTGTGCGTAATTTGCAATCAGCCCTTATGTATTTAAAGACCAGTGTTTCCCCCTCTCAGTTGCTAGATTGTCATTGTCACCACAGTCTCTTCATGCCCTGCAGCATTTGTCTTGAGTTTTATACCCTGGGTAATGACTCTTGAACTTTGATATTTGTTTGATCTCCCTCAACTGATTTTTCTGCTCATACACCCACGTGTATGACCCCTCGATGCTTTTCTCTGCAACTGAGTCCCAACTGAGTTTGTGTGTGTGTTTGTGTGCAATACACACAGACATTACAGGTTGGACATCCTTCAAACTCATGGTGTCAGGAGGTCCAGAGCAAAATGTGGGTGTGAGAAAAGGTGACGTTCCAACTTTTTAAAAAAATCCACTCAGTCCAAAATCATTTTGTTCCATTCTAGTCTTGGCAATGCAGAATTCATGTTTAATTATTTTTAAAAGCATTGTCCAGGAGGTAAACACATTGGTATTAATACTCAAAAATTCCAGTACTTCCATAATTGCACTGTCAGGTTGCTGATCCACCCAAACCTAACTAAATAATTCTGCTCCACATAATTTTTGTGGATTATGCATACAGTGTGTCCATAAATCATCTTAAAGTTTGTCTTCTTGTGTGTCTCTTGCCTCCTGCTTTGAATATTTTGTTGCACCAGTATGCTTTTGGAGAACGATCAAAAATCTTTTTGACTATCAAAACAACAACTCCAGAGGTTTTACAGCATTTAAGCATCTCACAAACCCTATAGACATCCTTCTTCTTGCCAAGACTGATGTCTGCAGGTTTCCAAACAGAACGGCAGGTGAAAAACAAATGTTGTGTACCAGGCCTCGTTTAACCCAGGTAAAAAGGCTCATCAACTGCTGCCTTAAGGCTGTTTATACCTTCTCTACTTTGGCAGCAAAATGTCTATAGTGTTGCTGCAGCTCTCTGATAGTTTGATATGTTGTTCTGTCTGGGTAAGTTGTCATGCCCTCTACATGAACCCTTGGTAATGTCAGCTGAAGAAGACGGGTTTGTTGAGGGATTCTTTTGTTGTAGTTTTGTTGCTCGGTGTCTATGGTGTTGAATTCCTTCATGTAAGAGACAAAAAACTCTCAATGGGAAATGTACAAATTCAAATCTGTGTCCTAAACTGAAATGTATGAAGAACTAAGGTGACTGTTGCTGACTTATACTAACTATACTGAACTTCAAATACACTTTAATGTGCTGTGTTATCAATGTCCTGAATGACCTCCACTAACATGGGGCTTTTTCTTGGAAAAAAAATATAGCAACATCTTACTATCAAATCCTAAAATTTTCCTTCCTTCCATCACGGTCAAAAATGCCTGCTATACTTTAAACATTAGGGCTGTCTCATTTTCTTTTGTTGTAGTTTTGTTGCTCATTGTCTACAGCATTGAACACCTTTCACATGGAAGATAAATAGCTTTCAGTGGGAGATAAGTGCAAATTTAAATCTTGGTGTCCTAAACCAAAGTATGTTTAAAGCTAAGTTGACTGTTTCTTTTTCAGTCCATCTATATTGAGTTTCCAGTACCATGGTAATTAAAATTTATTGGAAAAAAACATACTTACACCAATCAAGTCGTCATTTTTCCTCCTTTCCATCAAAGTATAACATGTCCTGCCATGCGTGCTATTCTTTAAATGTTTAGTCTGTTTCGTTTTCTTTTTTTTTGTAGTTTTGTTGCTTAATGTTTACAGTGTTTAACATCCTTCATGCAGAAGACAAATAGCTCTCAGTAGGGGAAATGTAAAAAATTAAATGTCCGTGTCCTAAATAAAGTTGTGTGTAAAGCTGAGGTGATGGTTCATCACTTATTCTATCTATATTTTCCTAACATTAACATGTTGTGTTAACAATGTCCTGAATGCCCTCTAGTTACAATGCAATTAGGATTTCCTGGAAAAAAAACATATATATAAACCAACACAGAACATCTTTCAGTTCTTTCATCAAAGGATAAAATGCCATACCTTCTATATTTTCAACATTAAGGCTTTCTCATTTTCTTTTGTTATAGCTTTGATGTTCAGTGTCTACATTGTTGAACACCCTTAATGAAGAAGACAAATACCTCTCAGTGGGAAATACGTACAAATTTAAATCTCTGTGTCCTTAACTAAAATGTATGTAAAGCTAAGGTGATGGTTCTTGTCTTATTCTGTCTCAACTGACTTTCAAATACACATTAATGCAGTGTGTTAACAATGTCCTGAATGACCTCCAGTAACAAGGCAATTAGAATTTCTAGGAAGAAAAAAAATATAGCAACACCTTACTATCAAGTCATCAAATCTCTCCTTCCTTCCATCAAAGGATAAAATGTCCTGCCATGCCTGCTATACTATAAACGTTAAGGCTGTTTCATTCGCAATCCCAGAGGAATTACTCATTTCCTATCAACGTTAGCCCCTCTGCTGGCATAAACCCTGGCTCAGAGTCTATTAAAGTCATGTAGGACACAGGTAATTTAATTCATAAGCCAAGATTACATCGGAGTTGTAATGGCCCTAATGATGAAGCATGATGTTTGAGTTTCGGTTAATAGGATTGCCTAATAGATGACAGAGACCAGGCTATTATCAGCTACTAAGGAGCACAACATACACAGAGCAACACATTTTGCCAAGAATCTTGCTCTCTCCTGCTCACATGCAGGACCAAGGGCTGAATGTACGGTTGTCTCACACATCCTTGACATTCAAAATTCAATTGTAGATTATAGAAACATTGTTTTTTTTATCTTTATTATTCCAGAGACAGTGAACAGAATTCTTTCCAAAAACACTTGGCACCATAATTCTAGCACATTTCAACAATAGCTTAAGCTGCACATTTCAACAATAGCTTAATATTCTCAATTTATTTATTCTCATTTTAAAACACTTGTGGGCTAATTGCAAGTGTATTTTGTCAGGTGGTGTTCAGGTAAGTAAAAGTATGTCGGAGGATTTGGATTGCAGTCTTCCATTTACAAGACCTTGACCTTGATACCACAAAAGAGTATCCTGCTGCCATATCAAAATGTAGCTCAATAAAACATATAATGGCATTTAACACAAATGCTTATTCCTAGAATTAGTTAGATTTTGGTTCAGGCAGCTGAACGACCATTCATATGGAAAAATAAAAAGTGAATTTGTGATTGACAGATTACATGTTGTCATCTTGTTCTCTCTTTTTTGCCCCCCCATCTCCACTTCTGCCTTTATTCTTTCATCCTTGAGTGTAGACAGGTAAAGTTGTTTTAGGCTGAGAAACTAGAGCTTAGATAACCCTGAATTTCCACCCCGGAGGCGCAGGAAGAGAGGTGCTGACACAGATTAATAACGCTCTCTCTCTTTCTCTTTCTCTCTGCCTAGCTCTTACTCTCTCTCTCTTTCAGCTGGCTGTGTATCAGCAGCTTCCTTTCCTATTTGTCAAACATATGAATAATAATTACACGCCGTGCTAATTCATTGTTTCTCTCTACCAGTATTCTGCGGAATTCATGCATACTTAAACTGCTATTATTCTGATATGGGTCATTTCATGGCAACAATAGGCTCTGCATTTTCAGGTCCGTAGCTTCTCTTTGGACGTTTCACTGCCTGCAAGATCCAGGGATCCATTTCATTGTACAGCATCAGCACAAGGGTTTGCAGGAATATGCATGTTTCACCTTCTCAAGAATGAACGGTACTTTGGAAATAAAGACAGTAATGTTGAACAAAAACAATATAAAGGTTTGCCCAAAAATGACTGAATGGTGAATTATGTTTGATCAACATTGCTGGAGTTAGTAACATTATTTTAGAACATGAATAACAGTAGTTATAGTTAGTTAACCTTGTAATTTTTATAAAATATATTAGCTCTGAAAACAAAACAACTTTAAATCGTACACATACATGGATAATCATATTGTGTGCAACTGTTCCACCATGTTGAAACAGAGAACATGGCAACGATCAGAGTATTTTCTGCCTCTCATAATGTAACTTTAATTGTGGCAGGTTTCATCTATCTGGTAATTGGCTTTTGAAACTGGACCCCATATTATCCGCTGTGTTTATAGCATGATAAACAACATTTAGTATTGGGAAAAACGGGGAGAAGTTGTGAGGCTCTCAGAGGGTATACTGATTCAAGAGACTCTTCATATGCAGATATAATGAGCGGGAGCCATTTAGACACACACAAAAAAAGAAAAGGAACAAGACTGAGAAGGTTGAAGAAGGACATAGAGAAAATATCATAGAACATAGTTTGATACTGTGTCGTCAGAGTGGCAACATCATCACTGAAACTAAGCTTACTTTTTGACAGTTGAATGTTAAGAAGTGCACTGATCTGTGGCAAGAACATTTTGTTTTTGCATATTGTGTGATGATTATGATTGACATTTGCTCCTCTTTGGAATGAAGCAGTCTTCTGCATCAAGCCAGCTCTACGGATATAGATCCTCCTCCACGCCACCTTCAGCAGCATCCTGGCATCTCCTCAGACTTAAATACTTGTGTCTAACTCTCAGAAGAGGTTTTCACGCAGAGTTACCATATGCATATATTTATATAATAGAACAAAAGTCTATAAAAAATGTGATTATTATTCTCTATTTTGATACGTTGTTAAAAAGTATATATAGTCTACAGTAGGTATGAAATTAATAACAAGAGGGGAAAAAAGGTATATTTTAGCAGATTTCCCACCTTGCTCACATCAGCTCAAGTTCTGAGTATCACTCAATTAATCAGATTTTTACAATTTATTTGACTACAAGTCTTTTGGTTGAAACTCTATTGGTATAACAAAATTGTTTAAACTGAAATTGCTCTATAAAGTGTGACAGAGAAACTCATAATAACTTCAATAAGGTTGCTTCAGGTTGCACCACTGTTCAAGCAAAGCACATTTTAGGAAGATGCATTTGCATCATGGAAAGTTCAACTCGTTCCCCGTGTCCTTCGTCTGAACCCTGTGTTTATCTCTGCAGCAACCCTCTTCCATCCTCATTCTGTACATTTCAAAGGAAGCATGAGCCACTGATTTGCATAATCCAGAATGTACTGCGCGTGTGCATGTGCGTGCGTGTGTATTGGGATGAGCATTGACTTATTCTCTGCATTCCCAAATCTAATTATCCCTGCTGGCCTGGGGACAGGGCCCACTCAACAAGCAAGAGAAAGAAGCTGGTCACAGATGAAAATGGAATGGACAAAAAGCAGTAGATCTGCAGAGAAAGACGGAGAGGAAGAAATATAAAGAATGCACTGAGTTCTTCAGAACTGGGTCACTGTTTTCTATAGCTCCATCCATTTTTGAGAGCGAGAAAATGATGGCTAAAACTGACTGACCCAGACAATTAGGAAACCAAAACTGAACTGAACTGCTAACTACATATTGAAAGAGACCCAGTTCTTTTGGCAACACTTGATTAATTATACCTGTATCTAATGACATACAGACACAAAGAGAATAAGGGGCTGTACACACAATGTGTCTTTTTGTGCACTTAAATCTATTGTTTTCAATGCAGACCTGCGGCAGGCATGCCCAAATGGTAGTGAGCACCTATATTTGAAGGTGTGATGGTGAAGGTGTGACAAGACGAGTTCAACTTTTGCAACACAACAGCGCCCATTGCCTGTCATGTGATGAGGAACAACCAATCACAATTCCCTTCTTCCTTTAAGATCAGCCTTTGCAAATGTGGAGGGGAAGTTGATCAGTTTAGTGCGGGGCTGTCCCCTAGCTTTAAATCTCTTCCATGGACATTATTTTAGGCCTAAAATGCACCTGAGAAACAACATCTGGAAGAAGATCAGCTCTGCACACAGGATTTCTGGTAAGAGGGCTATGATAAACTGCTGGCTTTGTTTGCTTAGCAACCTCAGATGCAACATGCCTCCACACTCTTGAAAGCTAGCGAAGTGGGGATAACAAAAGTAGCCTGACCATTGCCTGACCTCGCGTTTCATAGGAGTTCAAAGACGCGGCATGTGTGTGGCCCTAAATCTACACAATACACTGTTTTTTGGCTTTGTTATCCATAAAACCCAAGTATTAATATACTTGGGTTTATATAATAAATAAATAAATTAATAAATTATATAAATTATAAATTTATAATTTTTTTACTTATTAATTAATTTGAAAAAAAATAAAATAATAGATGTTTTTTGCCTCTTTTGGTATTTAACATATTTACTTATGATATATGTTGGCCAGGCCACTCTTGGAAAAGTGATTTTAAATCTCAGTGAGTCTTTACCTTGTTATATAAAGGATATATATTTATTTTATAATATTACAAGCTTTTTAAGTCTTTATATGTTGTAGTCTTGTTGCCAGTTGTTTAGACTGGTTTGTCAAATCTAGAACCTATAGGCCCACTGGGGTGTTATAGCTGGCGAGATAGATTCTGCTCAGTGTCCGATATAACTGAGTCATTTCTGTTTCTGCATCGATCCTCTCCAGTAAATGTCAAGAAAATTGCAGGTTCGCAGTGCATGTGTGAAAGGGGCTTCAGCTGGACATTCATTTCTCTCAACATTTTAAGCGATAAGACTTGGACTCTCATTATGAGTTATGAAACTGCTCTGATGGTGATAGTTCACATGGATGAAAATCAGCAAAGTAACAACATCTACTTTGATGATGTTGATCTAAATTAAAGTTGAGATGATTTAACTAAGTTGCATAAGCTGCTCACGTGGAATTAAATCATTGATGCAAAACTGTGGATATAGAACAAAACACAATTGTAAACTAAAGTCACTACTGCATGCGTAGGGTTTGAACATTTTTGACATTATTAACCCCTAGTGATGGGATCAATAAAAGAACTGCAATCAGCAGTGTGTTAAGGGAGGTTAATCTGCAATGTAGAATTTGAAAAACTCAATAAACTGCTGTCTTAACTGTTACTTCCTTGAAAGTTGAAACTTTATTTAAGAAATTCTCAGACAAAAACAGATACTTTAGGAAGTTCATGCAGTGTAAACAACATCATATGTGCTTTTACTCAAATGATGATAAAAGGATATTAGATGTACCATGTTGCAGCAAAGTTAAGAAGCCTGCCTGTCTGTATCTTCATCCTCTCTTCAACCGAGTTATAATGGAGACTCCACAGACAGGGCAAACACAAAGTAGCAGAAGCAGGCAGACAGGCACTCAGACTGAGAGCCGGAGCTTGGCAGGGATCCGATCCACATGAGAGCCTCCTTAGATCAGAATCCTGCCTTCACTGAGGTACGCAGATCCCTTCCCACCTCCCCCTCCCCAGCATCCCTCTCTCCATCTTCTCCTCGCCTTCCTTCATCTTAGCCTCCCCCTCATTAAAACTCTTAATTGACTCATTCACACCTGCTCGTGCACTGGCTCATTTGGGACAAGCCTCCACCACCAGAGCAGATTTTCTCATCAACTGCGAGTTCACTCCGGTGCACACTGTCCTTCATACACCTACAGGGCAAAACAATGATCTCAGACTGTGTGTGTGGGTGTGGGTGAATTTTAGTGTGTTCAAGGCCGCAGATATGTCAGTGTCCACACGTGTACCAAAGTGGAAGTTTCTTCCAGAAACATGCAAGGGTCTGGGAGAGGCTGTAGTCTAGATTCTTATTAGTGAATTCAAAGAGGAGTTATCTACAGCATGCATTGGATGGTTAAATTTCAATGTAAAACCGCGCTCACACAACATTGGTGTGTTAGGTTAATGTGGAGCCATGGATATTCAGAAGAGGCTAGGACACGCTTTTTGACCCAATGGGAGCTATAGGTTATGACACATGCACAATGTACCTGGAGCTGTGATGTTCGAGGGTTAGAGCAGACAGCGCTAGAAATAAAGGGAGCACCAGGTGGGTGCAGAATTTCATCTACTTTCACTATTTTGTGAGACAAACCATTAAGTCTTTAGCTTTTCAGCCAGCCCTCTCAGCTCTCAACCTCTGTTCTGTCTTTAGCCTGTCCCTACCACCACTAATAAATGCCTCATCAAAATCACATTTCCTAAATGTAGACAGTAACCTCTGGGAAGCAGCAGGAAATGAGATTTCCCAAAATACTCCACAGAAGCAGGTCAGTGAAAGCAACTGGCCAGTTGTTAAGTGTCCAAACTGTCATCCGTCACACAAAGACATATCCTGTCCTGCCAAGGTCTATGTCATGAGTATATCATCATGTCTCACTGCTAATGTCCTCTCTTTCTCTTTGCAGACTAAAGCTGCTCTCTCTTTTTTCTCCCCTGATCCACCATTCAGGATTTTTTTTCCTGTGTAAATTGACTGACAATCCTTAAATGTACAGATATATTCTGCTTTCTTATCTTTCAACTTTCCACAAATTGATTCCTGGAAGCTGCCTGGAACAAACACAGTCATGCTGTGCTCCATCGAATCAGCTGCAACTGCTTCCCTTCTCTTCACTCTTCTTTGGTCTTGTTTTCCCTCCTTCCTTACGTCCTTTTTCCACTGTGCAGATGAATTTTGTTGCTCTAATGAGACTTTGCAGTGCCCTCTTGAGGTAAGAGGTCACAATGTTAATGCTGAGGTCACAGTATGTGTGTGCATGTGTTGATGTACTGTATGTCTTTTGGCAGAGAAGAGGAGCTAACTGACTGTGTGCATATGCAAGTATACGTCATATCGGTGTATGTTTGCAGATGCTGGCCTTTTTGTATATATATTGGATATCTAAACTATGATATATATATATATCGAAACTAGATTATGATACAGATTGACAGCCATGAAAGTTTGCACAACATGCTCACTAGAGGTTTCCGTCACATTCATTTGTTTGTGGCAACCTGCCACAATTGAAATGTCTGCCACCATGTATGGATTTTTTTTATTTTTTGGGTTGGACCAATCTTTGGCAGAAACTGTTGGAATATATATGCCAGTTAGTTACTCATTTCGTTATACTCATGGAGCGCAGAGCGTGCTCTGGGCACCGGCTGAGCAGTAGAACATCAGGCGCAGTGAAAGTGAAACTTTTGACTATGCTAGATCTAAAAGTTTGCATTCACTTGCCTCTTCAGCAGCTGCTCCTCTTATCCATTGGTCTGATCAGCTTTGACTGGACCGACTGACCAATTATCCACCCTGTGAGTCCGACTCCTGAAACTGCTGCTAAAGCAAAACAAAAACTCATGATGACATCTTCCTGTGCTGTGATCAAGGATCCGCAAAAACATCCGAATTTTGAGAGGAAACACAGAATAATAATAACAGAGATAACAAGATAAACTCTATTGACTGTTTTGAGGTGCCTCGACAACTACCAAATGCACTGCCATGAAATATTGCACCAACATTCATGTCCCCACCAAGATAAACTGTTATAAACATGAACCACTAAGCTATTATCTAACACAACAATCCGGTGCAGATCTTCTGAAATTCCCATCAGTTTTGTGTTTTGTTCTAATTAGCATATATTTGCATGCTAAACTTTGCAGACTGTCAGATTTAAAATAAAAACTCTCCTTAACCATCCTGACAAATCTGTTAACATTAAAAACATTAAATGTTGGCATAATCAGGTGTGACTTCCGTCAGCAGGTCTATGACAGATCTAAAATGAGAAATAAAATCACATTGTCTCTTTGTAAAATAATACATTTTCTCCTATTAACAGAGACATACCTCAATCATTTGCAAAATATTGGGAGTGAAACAAGATAAATTATGTGTCTGTGTTTTGTGTAGCAGTGAGACAGTGACCTTACTGCAAGCTTATCAGCAATAAAACTGTTATCTGTGAATAAAATTCATATCCTCATCCCAGGAACTCTTTGTAACTCTCCCTCCCACTCACCAATTTACACTCTGTCATTTTTGCAAGTAATTGGTCTTTAATATTCAGACTTGTGTATGGCGTTATATATTGCAGTCAATACATTATTTGACAAAGCCATGTTGGGCTCAGGCTGCTGAAGACGAATTTGGTGTAAATTTAATAAAGGAAATCTAGATGCTTAAAAGCTCCTATTAATCATCAGCAGACAGCTAAATTATTTCAGAGCATTAGTGAATCCAATAAATTAGACTCATTTGCCAATATGTCTATTGACAGGGAGCAGAGTGAAATAAGCTTTTAATATATTTTTGGGGGATTATTTAGGGTATCAGTGTATACAGGGGATGAATGTGTGTGTACTTCTATCTTTGTGGGGACCAGTTTGACATCTAGACCTTGGGAGTAAGGACATTTTTGTCGAGTGGGGACATTTTAGCTGGTCCTCAATTTTTCAAAGGGCCATTTATGGGTAATTGGTTTTAGGGTTAAGGCTAGAATTAGGTTTAGGTCAAAGTCAGGGTAAGGGCTGGGGTAAGGCATGTAGTTGGGATGGTAGAGGTTAGAGTTAGAGGCTAGGCAATGTTTATATTCGTGTGTGTGTGTGTGTGTGTGTGTGTGTGTGTGTGTGTGTGTGTGTGTGTTTGGCAAGTTAAAACAAGTTATATTGAGTGTAATGTTTTGTGTAATCCACTGTGATGAAAAGACAACCAAGTCGTTGTCTTATTTAAAATTCTCCATTCTTCTCAGTATGGGTAAGAGTATGCCAAGAATGTATATAATATGTTCATTTTTATATAGTAGAGGAAAAGTCATTTTTAAACTGCTCAATGTGAAGCATATCAAGCAGAAGAATATGCATTCATTACTATTTTCTTATCAGAACTAGATGCTACATTTGATCCATGTCAGTAACACTGAATGTAAACGTAGCTTTTGAGCCTAAGTAAACACATTCAATCAATCATTTATTTGTCATATGGAATAATACAAGGTACAACTGCTGTGAAATGTGATCCAGCCATCTTGTGTAACTTGTGCACTGTAACATAGTCTTCTTTTCTTTTTTCTTTTTTTTTTTTTGCATATTATAACATTGCTAGCTGCTGTGTTATAACTGTCCATGTTTGCAAATGTTTCTGGTAATCAGCAGTTTCTGTTTGTGGACAGAAATCCCAAGAAGCAAGCCACAGGGTTTTTCTTCCTTAACACGGGCAATACCACATTGCAGCCACTGTTAGCAGTGATCCACAGCAGGACCAGGACAGCACCTTACATTCCCGATGTCACACCAGTCCTTATTCACCATGAAGCAAATGCCTTCTGTCCTTCTCTCACAAGAGTCCTTTGCTCTGTCACATTAGCATATTGAAAAAGAGACCCCTGGTTGAATTGTGCTGTCAAAGATTTAGCCAAGTCTCGATGAGTTAAAGGCCATAATAGTTCCTGACATCCTGTTGGAAACTGATAGGAGACCATCAGCACCATCCAAACTCCACAGGGCACCTTCAAAGTACATCACAAATGAAGACAGAAGCTAACCCATCTACTTCCAGACAAGAAGATTATTATTCATTGTCCATCACAGATTTTGGCAAAGAGTTCCATGGAATCTGCAGCATGACAACTTCATTGTGTTTGTGTTTCCTTGCTCCTCTTCTCTCTCCTCCTCTGTTGGCATCTGCCCTCTGACAGGCTCATAGATAAAAATCTGCCCTACTGTCAGCCAGCAACCAATCAATAGGACAAATGACAACCTGTGACAGTGACAGTGACACAATGTTATTTTACACTTGTGTTTTACCAAATTTGAAGCCACTTTGACATAAAACGTTTCTGACTGAAATTCTAAACAATGTAGCAAAATGTAATTAGTGTATGTCTACTGTTTGCATATAATCTACAAATCCACTTTAGAAGTCTTCAGCCTACCATGTGCTATGTTTAAAGTGCTAAAGGATTCCCTCAAGTTTTATCTGTATCCGATACATTAATGATAACAGCGGCCTGTGGCTTCAGGCTGCAGGTGTGTGTAATTCAAGTTTCGCTGTAATCTGACTTCCTCAGATTCTCTAAAAGACAGCAAATAAAGAGGCATAAAAAAGTGGCCTTGCAGCTATTTTCATGCTCAGTGCCTCTCTGTGCCCCCTCTGCACCCTGTGCTTCACACCACTCAGAGATTAGTTCCCCCTGAGTGGTGCTCGCTCCAGGAAAATGGCCTCATTAACAGCCAACGAAGCCACGCTGAGGGCAATCTGACTCTGTCTGCGATTAGGCCGCACAGGGCCCTTAGTCTGCCCAGTGCATGATGGACACTGGTGGAGAAATTGAAACCGTCCATGGCAGGGCAGCCCTGTGTTATTATAACATAAAGAACAGTTATTAAAGTGTCTGCAGTGTGGGGGAGTCAATCCTAATAAGCTCCACAGTGCTGCCTCTGCTCCCTCGCTGTGTGCTCTCTTTCCTTTCATTCTTAGTCAATCACACTCTTTTCCTCACATTCACTTCTCTTTACAAACATTCACTTATGTCTCCTCTCCATGCATGTACCATGAAAATGCTGTAAAAAATATTTGTAAAATGTTGTAATGCTTTGTAAAATATTAGTAATAAAAGCCTTAAAACAAGGTCTGTTTAAAATGTAAAAACAGAAAGTTGTGACCATGGTTTTGACATGTTTAGGCATGCAGCCCACTGTGGGAGATTTAAATAGGAGCGTAGTGGTTAATACAAAGAATGTCATGTCATGCCTTTGTTATTGTTTGTAAAGCTCTGCTGACGCGTATACTATATGTCACACTAGAGGCGGATACTCGTGTTAAACATCACGCCCATTGTTCCTCTTTTGATTTCCAGATGCCGCGATGCAGTGTGTAATTACACACTGGAGCAGAATGATGCTGCCATCATTTGGTTCTGTGTAAAAGTGCAAGGGCGGTATAAAAGGGGGACTTTTGCGACCCTAAGTGCGATCTCGTCTTTCAGGCCCTGATAAGCAAAACATTTCTGACATTTGGGATAAGACATGCAGTGTTTGACTTAAACTAGATGTAATGAGGTATATATAGAATAGAATAGCTCAAATGCTTTTTGACAAATTAAAAAGGTTGTTGCAGTCTTGTCTTGATGCACAGTGATGTGAAACATGCTATCATGAATCACATTCTTACAGATAAAGGTGACCAAAGGAAAAAAGGCATATATGTGTGAATTCTCCGATAGAAGTTCTTGTCAGACGTTACAGCAGTGCTTGAACTCCCCACACCTTCCCAACAGTGAAATTGGGGAGGCTGCATTCACGAGTTTCCGTAAGCTTTGCAAAATTGGCATGCCCAGTTTGCGAAGTGATTGGCTAGAAGTGATAAAGTCAGCAGGGTTTAAACCTTCTTCTCAAACTGTCTTTTCTTTATTCTTAACAGAGCCATGTATGTTATTTTCTGTATGTAAAAACCAGTGCAATACTATGAATGCCTTCCAGACTGTCTGAAAGGGTGTGCTGTTGTGTTAATTCTCAGGTTCATACTTTAAATTGGGTTTCTACTAACATATTGATGTGTTTTAATGTTCAGAAACTTTTCTCAGACTGCCTGTGAAAACTGTCTGCCGAACCTGCTCCAATTGATCATTGTTTAGTTCTGTAGTTGAAAGCTCCAAAAAGTTTGATTATTTTTAAGTTCTGATTAATTTGTGACTTATATTGTTCCTGAAGGTCAAAAAAACTTTCTGCTCAGTTTTAATTGATCTGTTTTCAATTAGAAGAGTAGAATTACCTTTGACAAATCTGAATGTTGCATTCTTAATTATCTTGTGACAGTGAAGAAAGAGGCAAACTTAAGAGTTTGAATTTTTCTTTTTGATTACCGCTGTAAATACTGTGAAGGTGAAAAATTGTTGACATAATAGCACTTATCTGATGTTTTGACAAAATTCCTGCTTACCTAAAAAGTGCAAAGCTTGTGCACACTATACTCCTATCCGGAGTAGTTATAAAAATAAAAGTTTCTCCAGTGCAGTTTAACCCTTTTAACTCTGCAATAGAAATGGTCCGTCAGTGGTTACATTGGTACTTTTGCTTCTTGTCAATTCATGGATTATCTTCAAATGCTTCATTCCTCTTAAACCTGGGCAATCTAAGCTAAAAAAACTATTGAAATCAATAAAACAAAATGATTGACAAATTGTATTTAAATAGTGTCATAAAAAATTAAAATATTATATAAAATTAAAAAATATATAAAATTTAAAAATTCTTCATCAGAAAATAAAAACACAACACATATCGATCCAAAATATTTTTAAATGTAGAAACATAAACAGACCTCTATAAGTTATTATTTAGTGTTTGAGATATGCTTACTTTAATTGGCCAAGCGCAAAGGCATTGTGATGGGTTTATTACCAATTCCTGTGGTGCCATCATGCATTTTTGCATGACTTGCATCACACGTAACATAGCACAATGACATCATTAGGAGCATACAACGTGAAGACACATGAGACAGAAGTCTTTGCTCTCTGAGGCTAAACTAATGAATGCCCACAATAGTGGTTCTTATGTCAGATTGACATTTACAGGATTAATCAAACAACAGTATCCCACAGCAGGCGGCACGGTGGCGTCATAATTAGCACTGTTGCCTCACAGCAAGAGGGTCCCTGGTTCGAAACCTGCTTGGAACGGGGTTTGGTCCGCGGGCGGGGGCCCTTCTGTGCGGAGTTTGCATGTTCTCTCTCTGCATGGGTCTCTGGCTTCCTCCCACAGTCCATGCAGCTCAGGTTGATTGGTGACTCCCTTAGGTGACTGTGAGCGTGTATGGTTGTCTGTCTATATGTGTCGGCCCTGCGATAGATAGGTGAGGCAATAAAGGGTCATGATATAATGAGAGGTAAGATGAAAGCCTTACCTATCTGCCAGGAAAGAATAAAGGCTAAAGCTATTATGGTTCTTATTTTAGATATATATAAACAGGGCCGTGTAAAAAACAAACTCCCACGGCTGCCCAGGATGTCCATTTTAAAGGATTAACAATTGTCTTCTTGAACCTTCTAGGCAGATGAGCAGCAGTTAGCAGTCAATAATTACATTACCCCACACTGTGAACTTGATGTAGTCAGTGTAGCCTCACCATCAAAAGTGATGTTCATAAATCCCCAGGCTTTTGACGGCAACATACAGCATGCTGTGGTCCACGTTATCTGATAATGGTTCGTTTAAGCCCCCTGCATACTGTAGCCTCTCCAGATTGCTTAATTTGTCAACATGCCAGGGCCTTGCATACAATGCATAATTACAAAATGATTTATGCGTGAAGCAACTACCCTATAGAACTTTCCTTGGCGAGGCGCAGTATCAGTGATGAAACTGTGTGAAAGGCATCAAGCTGTAGAAGATTTGTTTAAGGTTGTGTCACTCGGCACAGCGATGGCAGATTTGCAGTTGATCACTGAGAGAGTCCTACTCTCTTGATCAGAGTGCGTCACGATGGTCACACTCAGTGATCATAGATGAGATATTGACCTCCCACAGAACAAAGGCTTTAGTGGAAAGTGCAGCAATTCATCACATGCCTCATGGCTGGAGATAAAAGGCTTCTTGTAAGACTTCCAGGAATTAAAGGAAACTCAAGCTCCCATCTTGCTTTCTCAACTCTTGTTTATTAAATTGTCAATTTTAAATACAGTTTTCACATCTACAAGTAGTCTACACACATGAACTACAAAGATATGCAATCTATAGTTATTTGATTATACTACTGTGCAGTTCAGTGAGGCTCTGGAGTGTGGCCACCTTACTTGCATAAAAACCTATTTGATGCCACTAAACAATTTTGTTGGTCACAGCAGTTTGACTGAGTTTTTTACCTGGCCTGATTGACATTTGATTGATGTCTTTGCTGCAAGTGCACAAACAACTCTACTACCCTTCCTATAACTTCTTTTTGAGGCACAGATACAACACTTTCCAGCAGAAATTTGGACATTGCAAATCACAATGCATGCTGGAGGCGAATCGTGACAGTTATGCATGCAGGTTTGTTGCCTGGGTACCTTCCCAACTGCCTCCATCCCTCACAAACACATATGCCTGCCTCTGCCAGTCTTGTAATTTCTTTCACCACATTGCAACAACTCTGTTTAAAAGAAATTTTCACTTGACGTATTCATTTATGTATTTTCCTTACAACACATATGATTGGCCTTTTCTCAGTATTCACATATACTTTGAGATTTATAAACTGCTTTTAGCATAGCGTGATGGTGAAGTTCTGTCATAAAATAGTGTTGACATTACCATGTTCATCCCAAAATTAATTACATGTGATATGAAGGCTCTGACACACCAAGCAGACTATCAGTCACTATTATTGTTGAGAAAAGAAATGGGAGTGAGAAACGTAAATAAACAGCAGAATTCAAGAGTGTGAGATCCAAATAAAAGCTGTATAAGGTGAGATTATTTTTCTTTAACCACTGAGCTCTTTAACAGACATGGTTTTTGATTGTTTACATTACTGTTTGCTAGCTCACAGTAAACAGTCTTTGTTCGAATTGTGTTGTTAATGTGCTAACTGACTAACTAGCGTCATGACAGTCTTCTGGTTCTCTTTTTGAATGCTGAACACAAACTACCCCTTTCTGCTGGTTTGGAGAGTTACTTCTTCTTAAGTAGGCCATTCATGCTGGTGAGCTATTGGCTGCATTCTTTGCTCTGATTCATGTGCAACTTTTTGGCTGGGATGCAGGCAGCATAAGGTGATGCAACAGTTGGTTTCCGTTGCTGCTAGTTTTTTTTATGTTGGTTTGATGTGTCTGGGCCTTTAGCTGTAATAATTAACAGGCGATTTGATGTGACTGAATGGGGAGTGGTCAGAAGTGCAAAAAATTAAGGACACAGAGAGCAGTGCAATTCTGTTTTATAGGATTCTCTGTTGATGTTTCTTTTAAATTGAATCTTCCAGTCACTGTCAGTGAAGCAGCCCTGTCATCTGTCTTGCATAGGTATAACTTTGGTAGCATATTGCCTATATGTCAAATTGTGGCCTAACTGTGGTATTAAGAACTAATAGCTTACATGGTGTGTTTTATTTTTTGTAGTTGGGGTCTATCACATCAAATGTTAGTCACAAATTCCATCACAACATGAGTGAAGAGGTTTTATTTTTGCCTCTGATTTCCTCAAAACCATTTGTCAAAACAGATTAATGCTGCTAAGAGAAGATGTGGTATTTTTAAAGGCAATAAGAAGTAACGCAGTGGTGCAGTAGCACTCACATACATACACAAAATATTTTGATAAGACAGTCGCAATGAAGTCCAATACACACAAAACACCATGAGTTTACATCTGTTACATTTGAACTCAGTGTCAGTGCTTGTGTTTTTGTATGTTAACACCATGCCGTGTGAACATATTTGTTTGTCCATGCACATAAATGTGTGCAAGTGAAGGATTTAATTCGGGATGCAGCTATGTTTGCAAGTCTGTGTACACACAAGAGGACTACCCACAAGGTGAACCCAGCTCAATTAGGAGGAACAAACAAAATGTGCGTATTGCTCACTGTTAGAGCAGGGACGGGTCCTGATCAATAGCTGCCTCTCCGGGCAGAGCTATTAGCAAACAGCGCCATGCCTAATAACTGAGGGCTGACCTTTTAGTTTAATGCTTTCCCCGCTCGGCTCTGGGCCCCAGCCACAGTGCAATAGCTGTGCGGCAAGGAGAAAAGGTGAGTGTTGTTTTAGTAGTTTGTAAATGTAATGCAGATTGATCACTGTCTTGCAGCTGTTATTGCTGTTCGTCAAGGCTGCGGGGAATAAAAGGGACAGGAGTGAAGTTCTATACTGAAGTGATTCATGGACCTGCCTGTCTTTATTTATATTCAGTCATGGTATGTGTCTATAGAGGGCCTGGCATTTTTACACATGAAGTCATTTTCATCTTTCATGCATAATCGTGTCCCATACATCACTTAAACTTTTCCGTGAACAAGGGGGATGGATTTGATGTTGGAATGATCCTCCTACTGCTTCAACATTGAAAAGCTTTATAAAGTTAATAAAAAGTAAATTGAAAGAAGTTAAATCCAAACTACAGCACATTACAGATTGTTAAAATGAAAAGACTGTGACCCTCTGTTTGAAACAAAGGTGACAATGGCATAACATCAGTCTGAGTCCCAACGTCAATTTATTTCCCTGAACACTCCTTTATCCAGTAACTCACACACTCCCCTGCTGCTTTTTTGAGGAAGTACTTTGCATAAAGCAGCAGATGGACATCTCCATTAGGAACCCCTGGCTGGGCTACTTCATCAGACTGTCCATCAAACTCCTGTTTTCTCTCTGATCTTTACTTTTCCACAGGCATGATAGAGGACAGTAAAGGCTCCAGTCCCCCCGCGGTGAACATTCACTGCTGTGAGTCAAGCTGATACTCAATAATGATATCACTTCCTCCGTGGGCTCTGTCTTGTTGGGGTGACGGGCCAATGACGGTCCAGGAAAACTCGCATTTATCTCGATGATAAATTGGCACATGTTTGGGCATACGACAGCTGGCGAACAGCCTTGGACGTGTATGCAGTTTTGTGTGTGTGTGTGTGTGTGTGTGTGTGTGTGTGTGCGTGCGTGTGTGTGTGTGTGTGTGTGTGTGTGCGTGTGTGTGCATGGCCAGTACTGTGTGGATTCTCCGGTTGGCAGCAGCTGCTCTTCTACAACACTGAGAGCTTGTCGATAAACATCCATTTCTAGATTAGTCTTCTTTCCCACTTGCAACATCCAATTCCACACTATTTCCCAAGTGGAAAATGTGTTTAGTTATGAAAATATTACTTCTTGCAGCAGTAAAGTAACAATACTTGTTGTGAATTAGGTTGCAAATGAAGCAACTGGGATATTCTATATTGATTGTACTTGCACATTATACATCTTGCAACTTAGAACGTAGATTGACTGAAGGAATTAATTCTTGCTAAAGGTAAAACTAATTCAATTCTGTATTGAAAAATCCATCATCTCTAGCTGGTTACAGGAGTCGTGTTTGCGCATGCTAATTGTTGGCCAGCTTGTGCATTCGTCTCTGCACTTGGTTCTACATACATCCACATTCACCCGTTTCCATCTGCTTTGAAGCAGAGCTCATTTGCATGCAGCCTACAGTACGTGAAGCAGGAACACGACAGGCGAGGCTCAAGCCGGATTAGATTTGACAGTGCCCTAGAGACAATGGCAGGTAAACATGCACTTCACAAGAGTTTACACAGTCATTTACAGCTCTTTGCCATAGAAAGGGAAACTTGCTAATTCAGCATTCTTGCTCAAAGGATGCCTTTTATTATTGTTTATTATTACTTTTGTGCGGCCTGAAACTCCAAAACTAAAGCAGACCATGGTAAACAGAGAAGGTTCAAAAGGAGTATTAAGACAAGTAGTGCTGCACACCAACAGCTGAAAAGAAGCAAAGGGCTATGGATAGACTGAAGATTTTATGGCGTGTAAGATAAAGGTCAATGTGGCAGATGTAGTGTGCACTCAGTTTAGAGTATGTGTAACCCTACACACTATGAGGCTATCTAACTCATTATTTATTGCAGTCATAGGATAATGTGATATATAAGTATATAATAGGAAATTAGGACAATATTCCTGAATATGTTTTGTTTTTGGTATGTAGCCTATTTGCATTTATTTTCAATTACTAGCTTTCAATGGCGAAAACGAGAGCATGCTGACTGCAATCCCTGGTCAAAACTTTCGAGAAACTGTGTCATGCAAAAGCTATCCACCGAGTCAAACTTCCAGTATGACAATAGACAGGGCCGGTGTGTGCACTTTGGCCACTCTAGGCAAAAAACAGTTATGCCCCCCTTCTATTTGTAATGTACAATACCAGAATTACCACACAAAGGCCCATATACCATACTCATACAGCAATTAACAGTAACAACACCAATATGGCTTACACATATGCAAATAGTCAGTGCAACAATTATGTGCTCAAAGTGTCAACAATATGTGCAGCATGATTGACACGTCAGCAATTCACCAACAGTTAATGCTATTGGTTACAGCATAGTTTTACTCATGAATAGTTGGCACGCATTTTGCCACCCAAGGCAACTGTCAAGTTCACCGATATGGACCTGCTGGTCCTGACCATAGACTGTATAAAATACAGTATGTAGCTATGGTGATGTTGTCCATTGGTTTGCGGACTCATGTTTTGACGCCTAGAGTTCTGCATTTCAGCCTCTACATCTTGGCTTTTGGAGCCAGAAATTACCATTTTTGGATAAGAGGTTGGAGCTGTGGAAGAGCAAGGGGTGGATCTGACTCATTCTGTAGACTGCAGTGACACCTTGCAGACAGCCTGTCACTCAAGTGGCCATGCCCTTAAATATCCATAACTTTGGGCCTTTATAAAATGTAAATTTTTTTTAAAAAACTGTATAGTTGTGATGAATGTTGAAATTAGCTTCAAAGACCAAAACTGTTTCTTGTAAGAGGCTTTAAACAAACGTATTTCTGCTTGTAAGTTGGGCATTTAAACATGTGGGAAATGCGTGTCTGTGGGGAATGATTCTGTTTTGGAGCCAGCCTCAAGTGGTCATTTGAGGAACTGTAGTTTTGGGCACTTCCGAATTGTTTTCACTTTTCAGCCTCCAAGATTGCCACTTACGTATGACCAATCTCACTCAAGTTTTTGTCCAATTTCTGTTGATTTGTGTACATTAGCCAAGGTTCATTAGTTTGACTTTAAGGCCAATGCAAATGTGTCATAGACCTACATAGTTTCTAATAGCCAGCAGGGGATGATTTCAGTGGTTGCAATTAGAAGTCCCAGTGTATAAAAGTCTATGTGAAAAATGACCCCACTTCTCACTTGATTTATTACCTAACTTCCAGTCAGACTCTGCTGTGGTTTGTTTGTGGTGTGAAAGCCAAGGAAAGGTCAGGGGATCATCAGCCTGCCAGTCAATAGACCTCACTCTCTGGGGACCACAGATGTCTGTACAAAATTTCATGGCATCCAAAGTTGTTGAGAAATTTCACTCTAGAAGGAAGTGTTGAACTGACTGACTGTTCACCTCCTATAGAATGAGCTATTGCAGTCACCTGAATTCCATGTATCAGGAATGAATATGACATAAAGTACTTTCACCCACATATCAAAAAAGTTTGCGCTTTACCATATTCAGAAATGATTGCACAATGTTGCCTAATACATCTCAACTTGACTCAGATGAACTGTCACAGCATGAAAGGTGTGGAGGCCACATCAATCAAAAGTGATGTCCTAACAATAACTAGCCCAAACACAGCTGTGATGTTTGTGTGGGGCTGTGAGTGTGTGTGTGCGCGTGTGTGTGTGTGTGTGTGTGTGTGTGTGATCTATCTCGGGATGTAACAGCCACTGAAGTGAGAGTGTGTCAGCTCAGCTGTAGTGTCAGCAGATGGAGAGGGAAAAAATATAGATAACACAGCTGGTCCTGTGCTGCACCGCTCATATTGATCACCAAGAAGTTTGCAATCATTTTCCAAGCCAGAGATGTCCTGTGCAAATCAAGACACCCTCTCTTGGTCCAGACATAAAAAATATAGACACTTTAGTCAGACTTATGCAAAGCCCACTCAACACAGAATCATGTTGAAATCATCAAGAATTTTTACAGAACAACCATAATATATACAATTTTTGTTTGTGCAAGTCGATTTGCTCTGTCTTATGTCAATGACCTCCTTTACACCGTGCATTATAATGCATTTTAGGTGATCAGATCCCAGTCACATGCTTGACCACATGAAGGCACAGGTAGAAATGCACTCAAAATACAGTGAGAATGGACTGTGATCTGATTGGCCACACAACCAATTCAACCAGTCAGAGTGTCCTCTTTCACTACCCTTAAAAGCCAGGCACACCTGCACCTGGTGAACAGCTATTTACATGGCACATTTGGCAAATTGGGGAAACAAGTGGTTTTCTGCAGAGAGTAATGCAGTAAGAGCAGTAAGGTCACTGCAACAGATACCGTGAAACATTAAAGAAGGAAAACTAAAATATGTAGAGACAATCTTGTCAAAGAACTAACAGAACTAAACTTTAGATTCTGACATCAGAATTATTAATTACGTTGCTCCTGCTGGATAAATGCGCACAATATCTCTCTTAATGGGCAGTAGAGGACAGCAACTCTGCTCTGCTCTCTGCTATGTTCACATTTTGGAAAATTTTGGTCATTGATAATGTTTTATTTCACCAACCCACAACCTATTTCCCTGTTTTTGTGACAAGCAGGATGGTTGCATATTGTGAACCGACCTATGTAGGCACATCTTTCCATCTGCATCACTTGCCCTTTTTGTTGGTCAGCGGTGAAATCCCTTTCTGTTGCCTCAAAATAGCAATACCCCAACAATGTACCTGAACACACCTAGTTTTAAGACTTACATTGTCATGCGCACAGAGATGGGCACAATTTTATTTGCTGCTTACACAACGTGGGCACTGGTCATGAAAAAGACAACTGCATCTGTCTGAAACTAGCACTGACAACTACGCTGCACTGTACTTGTAAGATAAGGCCCCAAGTGTTTGCTTTCAATTTGGTCTGATGAAAATACACAATGCTTGAGCTGCAAAGAGAGAATGGACTTAAATTGGATCGCATTGTGGACAATGGAGACACATTTAATACTAGGTGTAAATGAAATCATGTTAAAACACATACAATCTGGAAATAGGTCACAAATGCAATGTGTAGGGAGTCAATGAGTCTGCGTTTCTCTATACTCTCCCCAGACACTGTAAATGTCATGGTCTACATTTGGGATACGTATGAGTTAAGTGTCTAAAGAACACAAAGCATCTCTCACCAACAGCTGACGGGATATATTTTCATGGTTGCTCATTTACAAAGGTGATTACAAAATCAGCATTTAGAGGCCTTTGAATTGTCCTGTTCTTAATACAATAAAGAAATGCTTTGTGTATTGAAAATCTTGCTCAGTTTTATTCCCATTAATGCATGTTTAATACAGAATTATCTGTCTTGCATGCAAAGTTTACGTTCACCAAAGACAAAAATGCATCACTTGTGCTAGGTTGCATGTTTTCTCTGCTTTCTTTCCTGTGGCAACACTGAGCAAGCCTTGCTAAGGCATCAAGGTTAATTAACTCGCCCACACCTTTGCTCCACTTTGACATGTGATTCTGTTAAAGACGTATTTAACAGCTTTTGCAAAACAGTAACTTGTGGATCATATTGACATTTTGAATGGTAAGAAGAAGAAAAATAAAATCTGCAACCTGCAACACCTCCTCAGAGCAAAACAATCTGAAAATCTTACATTCATGAATCAGTGCAAAAGCTCCTTAGATAATTTTGTGTTGGTCTCATGGAAATTCACTTTCAAGAGTCCACCTGGTCTCCTCTGAAACCATCTTCTGAGAGTCTGCTGCTGATTAGAAATTATACCAAAGCTCCTTAAGGAACCCTCTGCTATCCAATTACCTCTCAAGTTTTAGTCCAGTGCATGCCGTACACCCAGGAGAACGGCATTTCAAAATCTGAGGAATACTTCAACCAGTTTGCATGTACCTAAATGCAATTCTCCAGAGAAATTACTTTACATGGTGTATATATTTTGATGATTGATTTTAGAAAGTTATACATTAAATAGAGGTGACTCGAGGGCTTATATTGGTTGGCATTGCTGCATTACAGCAAGATGGCTTCACTCCTGCGGCTGTTTTGAATTTTGATCTTTTTCTTTATGGAGCTGGCATGTTCTCCTCCCTCATTTTGGTGTGCAATCCTCCCACAGTCTGACGACGTACAACTCAGGTGAAGTGGATAAATTCTCCATAGGTGTGGAAGTAATTTTGCATCTTATATATTAGCTTTGTCATAGCCAGGCAACCTGTCTGAGTTGTAGCCTGCCTCTCCATCTGCCAGGCATGACTCTACGCAGAAATAAGAGGTTATAATAAATGGATGGCTGCGCAGAATTGTATGTGGTCTGTTATGCTGATGACATAAAAATAACGGTTAAATGTGGAGAAATGTTACGTGTTACAGTAAGCGATCCAAGGGCACAAAGGAGTGAAGCGCCAGTCATCTTACTGAGATAATTTTGTTCACAGTGTGCAGCAGCAGTTGAAGTGACAGATGGTGTGTAGCTGTGTGTGAGAAGGTTTGTTTAAGTCAGTGCAGTAATGTATGTGAGGGATGTGGATGAGAGCAATACCTTGACAGGTCAGAACACATACACAGCCCCATATCATCAGAGCTTTAGTTAAAATATTTTATATATCACTGCCCTAATGCATTTATTACCCTGTACAAATCTGCTCTGATTTTATGAAGCTGTAAAAGCTGGAATGAATAAGGAATGCATGAATAAATGTTCAATGAGCTAATCCTATCTTGTGGAGGATTTTCAAACATGGCTACCCAGTGGGTTGCTTTAACAGAAGCCTGTTTTAATGTTGCAATAGAAAGATAACCTGTTCTTGTGCACGTATGGATACAACTGCTCTAATTGTACCCGAAAATTAAAAATCTATTGTAAAAGAGGTTCAGACCCCTTACATATGACAGTTATGGTTTGTTCCAGATTGCATGCTATTCTTTTTACTTTTGCCTATAGGCCTAAGTATGTGATGCTGCATGCAGTTTGCACACAATAGGGAGATACTACTTATTCGTAACATTCCGCCCTGAACTTTGACCCTCTTGTTCATATCTGTTGCCTTAGAGATAAAACAAAATGCCATTGGTAACTTTGGTTTTAATTAGTTATTTGATGCTAAAAAAAGGGATTTAGACATCTTGATAGACAGCTGTGTGTGGCAATCGGTGTGCTTGCAGTCAAACCGCTTGCGTTTAGTTGAATGGGTATATGGGTGAGAACTTGATGCCACGGAGATTGCTTCTACGCAGACTATGGCTCCGAATGACATAACTACTCAAGATGGCAGCAGTCTTATCTGTGATAATTTGGGTTCAGTTTGTACAGTGGAAGTAAGTGGAGACACGTTGTCCATCTTTATATTCAGTATATGAGCGTGGGACACACTCGCAAGGACTAACATGCACTTACATATATGCACTGCCACAGAGAAGCTCTGATTACAACATACACACAAGTAGCGCAAATTTATTCTCTGCTCAGGGCACCATTACTCTACTATATTTTTAGAAAGATAATAGTGGTTTGCTGCTATATAAAAGTTCTGGATTTTGCATACAGCTCCCTGAAACAACAAACCAAAAATTCTCTGCACAACCTGGTTAGCGTAAGCTTTGCCACTCCATCCACTTCGGCACAGGTGGTTGTGCTTAGATCCAGAATATTTTCAAGCAGGCGTAAGTGCTAAAAGATAAACAGCTGACTATGTGCCAGCCTAAAGAAGAGGGGCCTGCTAAAAGCATATCCACTGAAAATCTTGCTCAAGTAGCATTATGGAAATTTTAACTACAACTCAAGAGACCCATGCATATATCTCTTTTTGTCTGCTTATAAGTATATGAGCTTCATTCACCTTATACCAATTCTCGTGGTCTATTGATCCTGAGAAGGCCACTATTCTACAGCAGTTTCGCATGGTGAAGTATATTGACTGCAGGGGGCTGTTGTGTGTTGCAACATTAAGGAGAAAAGATGAGTGTGTCTGTCCCGTTATGATGGATGGCCATGGGCTGCGGAGGAGCTAATTGGCTCTTGATGAGGCTGGTGTTGCAGAGAGAAAGCATACCAGCCTAGATTAGCACATTAGCAGGGTTAATCAATGAGGAAATTAAGGTGTGCTGTTTCCCCCTCACTGTTTCTCTTCTCTGTTTTCCCTACACTTCTTTGTCGCTATTCTGCAGGTCTAAAATAATAATTTTGCCTTATCCCATGTAAACTTGATACTGCTTACATAATCTTTCTTGTTCAAAGTGGGCAGTGTAAAACAACTTTTTGTGAAGATTTTTGATTTTTTTTTAAAAAAAGGTCAATCTTTTTGCATTTTTTTCTTTATAATTTTGATTCCACTTGTCAAGTAATTTTTGCAAAAACACAAAACATGCATTTATTGTTAGGACGTTTAAGAGCCTCAGAGTCACAATAACTGGAATGTGGACACCTCTTTCTTTGCAGTCATCTATTTTGTCTGTGCATCAATTATGGTTTACAAAACAGCAATATGTTTTCCATTTACCAGACATTAATTCTGACAGAATCACAATGTCTCAGTAGCAAGCCAATATATTCAACAGCCAACTACTGATGGATATGGAGATAGCTGTCACACTGTTAATTCTCCAGTTTCTCTATGTTCTTGCCAAAAATATTGGACAACCAATGGTTTGGTCTCGTGTTTCTCTTTGTTGTATCAGTCGGTATGGGTTGCACAGCTTGAAGGGTTAAGGATATTGTTGACATTTTGTCAAACATTTTCTTCACGACTAAACATTGTGTCTTCTCCCTTTACTGGTGCACACTTCTGTAGTTCCAATAAAGGCTGAAGGCTAGGAGTTGGCCTTTTAAGTTTTTACTATATGCAAGTGTGAAACTGTTAAACAACAACAACAACAACAACAAAACAGTATTGGATAAACACATGTAATTCAGTGATAGTAAATACAAACCAGAAAAGATGAGATATCATAAACAAGAGTTAGAACAAAGGTGTTGTAAAAATGAATTAGTGCAGTAACAAAAACTGGATTCAACAAAGTAAACAATAACACCTGAATGACTTTCATTGTCTCTCGATAGCAGTAAGACACAGTCTCATCAGTAAAGGTACAACACCATGTCCCCACAGGAAACACTACACAGCATTTAATCCAGTAAACATATACACTGAGTCCAAAGGAGTGGAGGGACTAAAATAACAACAGTTAGCAAAATAGTAAGTTACCTCAAATATTACAATGTTTGCAACAACTTGGCCTCAGGCACGTAGTACAATTGCTAACCTGCAAAGTGCCATATGGTTGTAGAAAAACTATATCCTGTGTCATATCACAAACAACAGTTATGAATTAGCTATAAGAAATTAAGTACCTACATATTATGCTCTAACAAGGACATTTAGGGTGGCAAGAAAAGATGAAGTAAATGTTTGCTTGGTTGAAGATCTAACAAAGGTCTTGTTGCAATAATCTTGAGTTTCCATCCAAATGTAGTGCAAATTTTAACTAACATTTTCAGAAAATCTGCAAAAGAAAATTCAAATGTATGCTCATCTCTATCCACTACTGTCATTTGAATCTTGGCAGTTGGTTCATCGAGAAAAGCCGTAAGTGGGGCTCATTCTCCTGTTGGGTGCCACCACAGAAGAGAGCTCAACAATATGATGTAATGGAAAGAGCACCAGTCAAACCTAAGAGAAAGAAAAACAATTAATATATAACAACAGAAAGCACACTGGAAATAGAGAGTTCTAAACAACAACAGCTCTGTGCTCTTGGAGGAGTTCTGGTAGCAGCCCTGCGTATATACTGTATATAACAGTATTAAAACCATCCAGAGACACAAGAGAGCTTGAAGCGGCCAATGCAATGACGGTTCATCATGACTGACTAAATATCCTAGATTTTTTCACTAAATCCGTTGAATCTAGTTGCATTTACCATCTATCCTAAAGCAAAATGTTTGCAATATTTCAAGATGTTGGTGTTTGCATTCAGGTTTTTTTTTTATACACAAACTAAAAATGTGCATAAATACATGTGGATGGAAACAAAGTAGCAATCTATGAGGCTAAAAAAAGAGGCCAATGCTGAATTGCCAAAAACTGCAGTTCATCAAATGGACACTCAATCCCCATTGACACGCATCTTAAAATACAAAATGTTACAGCAGAAATACACAACCCAATACAAAAAAACAGTTTTGCTCTCTATAGCTAATTAAACATTCTTGACAACTGTATTGGGGGTGATATTGAACAACGTTTTACATTTTATTAAGGCCCAAAGTTACAGCTATTTAAGGGCATGGCTGCTTGAGTGACTCACAGAGGCTGTCTGAGAGGCATCGCTACAGTCTTTGAGTCAGATCCAGGCCTTGCTCCCCTGCAGCTACAACCTGTGGCTGAGATAAACAAGTTTACAGACTGGTACAAGAAATGCTTTTCACTTGTTTACATTTTATTGAGGTTCAATGTTACGCATGACAGACTGTCTGCAAAGCGTTACTACTGTATATTGGTCAGATCCACACCTCGCTCCTCCATAGCTTCAGTCTTTTGTCCAACCAAATATAGTCACTTCTGGCTCCAAGAAGCCAAGATGAGAACAGACAAAATGCCAATCGCAAGGATTCAGAATTAAAGGCCACAAACCAGTGGGTGACATCACAGTAGCTACATCCATTATTTAGATGGAAACACATCTAATGTTGGCTAAACTGTAACTGCTGTGTGACTGTGCCAGTAGGGGTTGCCATTAGTGAAAAAAAAAGCTTAATTCAAATCAACTGCTGGAAGCAGAATAGTGTTATTCCCTAGAAATGCCTGGAGTCTTGTTACAGAGCCCTTAAGCATTGCACTGACCCCCATAACCACTCACTTGTTGTAACTCTTGGCTAAGCCCAGTGTCACAAATGTTAGACAAATTAAGAAACAGATAAAAGTGTTATTCAATAGGTTATTTCAAATATTGAGCCTTAACACAATATACTGTCTTTAATTATAGAGGAGGGATAAAGAGTTTGTAGTTTCCTTGCATTTCACCATAGCCTCTTCAGAGCAGAGGAAGAGTGAGATGAGCAGTGGTGCAGTATTCTAATTTAAACTCTGGCTGAACCCTGCATTTGAATTCTTTTGAAATCCTCTACAGCCCCGTCATGCAATTTTAAACACGTCTATACAATAGTTGCCTCCTTTCATGTCTATCAGCATATCCTCTTTTCCTACCTATTGTAGCATGTTTCAAAAATAGGTTTTGCTGAATTTTTCATTTGGCTTCATCCTCCTTATTTTAAGTTTTTTTTCTGTGTTTTATTTCTACATATTCATCCAACACCTTTTTTGGATCGCTGCCCCCGCATTCTCTCACACCTGCACCCCTTCTCCTATTCTTTCTCGATAGTCATCCTCCTACATATGTATCTATCACTTCATACACGCACGCATATAAGCACGCATTGTTTTCTTTCCACCCATGAAACTGTCCATCTTGCCAATCAACTAAATTCATAGGACTTAATCTCTTTTGATGAGCTGCATTGCCAAGTGTTTAATTATATTTATTGCATGATGTATGGACAGCATGCCTTCATGTGTGTCTTTGTCTTTATGCATGTAAAGTACTCATTAGGTCCCATGGGATATGACAGAGTTTTTAACATGCTTGAGAGAAACATCATCTCATATTACATCGATTCCTGGGTAGTACTTTTTGTGTTCAAACTATGAAAAGGAATCATTGATGTGTTTTCTAAGCTCACAGCTAACACAACAGATGCCGTCTTCTTTAATAAGAGGAGTAGATATGTGTTTCTTTAGGGATTGAGCTTTGTTTATAGCTTGAAGAAGAGATTCTTTACCAGGTTCCCAAAGTATCAACTTTTTATTGATTCTATGCCAAAATTTAGATATGTCTACTTTGTTAAAAAGCACCATACAGTGTGGTTAGAGGTTTCCAGATAACTTGGATACCCAAAGAAGTATTTCTTTTAAGGTACTTCTCAGCTTGCTAATTAACCACGCGGCAACCTCCAAGACTGAATAATAAAGCCAATGCAGAGGTGCCAAAAAGTGCAGTTCCAACAAAACATGTTGGTCTCTTTAGCTAATTTCAACATTCATGACAACCCTACAGCGGGTGATTTTTCTTTCTTTTTGTTTTTTACAACTCACCCTTTTACATTTCATTAAGGCCCAAAGATATGCATATTTAAAGGCAGAGCTGCTTGGGTGATGAGCTGTCTGCAAGGCATTGCAGCAGTGTATGAGTCAGATCCTACCCTCACTCCTCCACAGCTCCAACCTCTTGTCTAAATATGGTTGCTACTGACTCCAAAATAAAGCAACATGGCGGCATCCAAAACATTAACTCAAGGCTTCAAGATGGTATTATCCAAACCAATGGGTGTCAAGGTAGCTAAGTCAATTACAGTTTATGTAAACTGTTAAAAGCATGACAAGCATTAATATTTTAATCTGTAAGCAGCAGTCACAAAGAACAGACTTTAATGCAGTGTCATCCCACCATGTGCATTTGCTGACATCACAGTAGTGGCATCCTAAAATGTAAACAGCAGACACAGAAGAACACCTAGAGAAAAATATGTAGATGCAAAAGTCAACTGTAAAGCGGAAACATGTGACCAGTTGAGATGAGAATGTGTTGGACATACACATATAACTGGCTCATGATTACTTGGGTTATGTACGTATTTTATTGCATTATTCTCGTAGGTATACATACGAATACTTCATGAGAACAGCCTGAACTGTGGACGGGTCTAGTCAGGTCAGTTCACAAATTTGACAAATAGGGCTCACAATCTGTACAACATACAGTATGTACAGATTTTAACATACAGCAGCAAAGCATCACAGGAGGAAATGACAAACATGGATCAGACTTTAAAGATGGTATAACAGGCTCAAGTTTTGGAGCTGTGTTCAGGGTGAAAGCCTCCAAAGCCTCCAAAGAATGTGTGGAGGATTTTACGCCTTCCGTCGTTGAAATCACCTGGATAGGGACCAGGTTGTTTGAGGATGCTGAGAAAGATGTCAGTTTCAACATCTTATAGCTTCACTGAAAAGCTGGCACACACCGAGAAAGAACATGTTTGCGATACTGTCAGAAAGTGTGAAATAATTGGCTTTCCAACCTTGTGACTCAAACTGAAAAAAAATGGTGAAACTGTATGTTGATGGGTTAATTATATGAGGAGACATGCGTGGCAGACAGTCTTTGACAAAACCAGTAGGGAGGGGATCAAGCTGACAGGTGGTGGACTCATCTCTGTTTCTCTTCTCAGTTTTCCAAACACTTATTTTCTTCAATGTGCCTATTCTGCTCTTCACAAGTACTCATTCTGCTTTCCCTCATCAACTGTTCATTTATTTAGATGTATTTATGTAGCAGAAAATTTGTATAATGGCCCTGCATTAGGAGTCATGCAGACTACAGTACAGTGCGTGAGTTAAAGAGACAATCATCAATAATGATTACATGGTGACTGGTCTATTTAGCCCATGCTAAGGCAGCTTAATTTAACAGATACATACATCTCATTAACACAATCCTTTCTAATTATCATCAGGATGTGCTGCTCAGTACTGTTGTTACACACCACTGATCATTTCTTTGTAACTGGACGTGGTGGAGCATCTATGATGAGGAGACTGATAACAGTAACAAGAAGAAGCATTTAGCATTCTGGGTGCAGCTGGTGGGGACTGATATTTGGTGTTGGAAGAATGTTTTGAAGGCTCAAGTTTGACATCTGTTCCCATCAAAATTTCTCAAGCTAGATTTAACCCTAGGTGACTATATTTGGACAAGAGGTTGGAGCTGGGGAGAGGGGATGGATGAATCTGACCCATAGACTGTAGTGACAACTTGCAGACAGTCTGTCACCTAAAGATGGGACTGGCAAAAATCTAGAACAGGCCAAATAAAAAAAAAGAAAAACAAATTGAAAATACGGCCTGTGCTCTTTGTGCTCAGCATATGCGCGGGCTCCCTACAGTAACCTGGTGTTTTCCATACATCGATTTATTCATTATTTTATTTTATTGTAGAGCATTGCAGCACATTCCCTCAGTCACTCCTTGCCCAGCTCTCTTTTTCTGTTTATTTGACCATAAATTAAAGAAGAGTTAGCTAGCTAGCACACCCTGCCCTGCTTGCCACAATTGTGGACAACTTTACCTGAAGGAATATATATATATAAACACTGTTTACTATCAACCTCCACTTTCTAACAGCTAGTATCAGTTTTTTAAGCATTGTCAAACAAGCCTTAAAGTGTGTTTGGAAACGACTGGCCGTAAAGTCAGCAAGATGGGTGCAGAAATAGGGACAGCTCTAACTGTGAGGCATTTCCAAATAAAGATCAGTGGAAAACCATTCACAAAGATTTCTGTTATTTGTGGAACTGCCTGAACTGTGTTGGAGCTCTAGACTGCAAACATGTCAGAATCTGTGCACCTGCATCAAGTGTAAGTTTCTTTGGATTATGAAGGCTGATTCAGTTTACATCTTGATAGCTGTAACTCTATTGGTATCAGTGTATGCTCATCAGATAGTGATATCAACTGTAAAACAAGAAACCAGAGTATATCAGTTTGCAATTCCTTAACTCCCATATTGATGTAGTTTTCAACTAGCCTATATGTATACTATTGTAGCCGGTGACAACTCCCCACTTAATCTTCACCTGATACAACCATAAGTCAACATAACAACATGACAATTCACGAATTGAAATTATTATAACTGATGGCCAAAACATTAATCTATGGAATCATTAAATTATCAGAGAGACTCTTGAGTTTTTACCTTGAGAAATATTGGGGATAACATAAAAAGAACCTTGAAAGTGAAATTTACAGTGGCAAAAATTCCAGACGATGGGCACTGTATCTCTTATGTGGGCAGATAATGTGTTTAATGCCTCCACTTATCAATATCACAAAGCTTAAAGCATCAGAAATTCTCCATAGGAAACCTTAAGTGTCACTACAAAGATGGGTTGCCTTGAGATGATGACGGGTTTGCAAGTGTGCATTGTTCTACCCTGGAATGAGAACAGGTTTTTCATTCACACACGGTATAGCATGTTCTACTTGTGCTCTTTAGAGCTTCATATATTGCGTGTAAATATTTAATTCCATATTGACATATACACACAAACACACATACAATGTATACTCACACACTCCACAAGAAAAACCTTTAAAAATTTAAAAGGAGAGACAGATAGAGGAAAAGCTAAATGAGCTATCTGAATTCATGTCTATTCCCAGTTGTGGATCAATTAGTCAGATCAGAGAGGCCTTCATCATTCTTCAGAACCATGGAGGGACCTTTGGGAGTCACCAGAGAATAGAGGTGGAAGACTTGACTGGGGTGTTCCAAAGGCTCACTCCTGGAGGAATGATGACGGATATTAGAGGTCAAGATTCCTTTGAGACACTTGTCATTTAAATTTCTTGTTGAGTTGAAATATAAATCCTCTAGGAAAGCTGAGGAGGGAGATGAACACATTTACTATAGAGCTTGGTGATATGGCCAAAAATGTCATCACAATAAAAATAATTACAGGCTATCAATCAATATCAATAAGAAACCCTACCCCTAACCCATAAATGTTGAATTATTATTTCATCATGTAAAGTGTAAAGACTGACTTTTGCACTTTTGCAAGAAACCACAAAATCTTCTTAAGTTTAAACTACTCATGATAAGCTTTTTGCAAACAGCAGCATATTTCACAAGTCTGAAGAAAATTAAAAACAATTACAATCAAATTAATGTCAATAAATCAAACTGTTTTCAAGCAAAGAAATCTTAATTCTGGTCAACAGTATTTTATCCCATTTGTATAGACTTTTTCCAACAGTGATAATCCTTTTCTGCATTCTCTTTTCTAAGTTTTAAACTCATATTACATCATTTCTTTTATTCTCAAGCAACTAGCAATTCAGCTACTTTTATTTGTGTTATCTTTTGTCACATGTATTCATGTAGTGTCATTTCATTTTAATGCTGCACCAATGTAAGCTTGACTTGCTTACCCAATATAATATGAGTCCTCGACCCAAACAGCTACTGTATCTAACATTATGTGATAAATTCCATCATGGGGTAACCCAATGCTGATATCCATGGTCAAAACAATCATAATGTTGAGCGTGTTGAATGTTGTTTTAACGTTATAATGTTTCCACATGCTTTAGCTTGATGGGTAGCTGGTCTAGTCTTATATTTCTGTTTTGACAGCTAGTGTTTAAGGTGCATTAGTGCCGCTATTAACTGCTGTCTAGGTGGTTTAATTCTGAACATTCATTGAACAATTGGTCATTAATATTCAAAATGTGCATGTTGTGATTGCGTAATGTGGTACGACAAATTAGTTTGATGACTTTGAGAATGCTTCAACTCAAGGTCCAATTACTCGCCTATTCTTGAGCTTCTGATCATATCACACAGTCTTAATCAGCAGACTGAGTTTGCTCACTTACCATGGAAATGTCAAATGATTCTGAGCACCTCTAGGACTTTTCATCCATGTTGACCCAAAGATCATCCAATACTTAACTTGTGATCTTAAATTAATGGGATTTTTTTTTCTTCTAAGAAATACAACTATAGCTGCTCTAGGATTTGATATGAAACACCATTTTAAACTTATAATTTTGAATAAAATGTTCCTAAAATGAATAAATGATCTGAATAAGTGGTAAACTAAAAGATAAAAATGGAAGTCCTCCAAAACCAAAATGTAATTGAAAGAAAAGCAGAAAGCAAACTTTACAGATTATAGCTTGTCTTTCTAAAAACCTTGTCACTGGTGGACTGGCTGTCTACCTGCTGACAGCCAACACCCATTGTGATTGGCTTCTGCTGTCCTGACTTCCTGTCAGGTTGACCCGCGTGTGAACCAGCTGCTTTGCATTTGCATAATACCAAGATGACAGCTCATCAGCACACTTGGTTCACAGGCTCCCTTTTTCCCTCTCTCACTGTCTCACACAACCAGTCCTGCTCCCTGTCTCCCTACTACCCCTCATTTTTTACCTGACAGTATATGTCAGTAAAGTAGTCCAATGACTGGAATGACTGCACTGAAAGTGAAGCACCATGTTTTTTCTTTGTGGTTTTATTTGTGTTAAGGTGTTGCATTCAGCGATTTTGGGATTAGTTGAATTTTGTATCATCATATAACAAGTCTTGTGTGTGGATCACTTGGAAGTGTTAGCTATTCAGAGAGTATTTATAGCATGTGTTTATATGTTCATATTTGCTGAAAATAGCTGTAAAAGCTACAAGGATTGTGCATGTAAAATCACGTTTTAAATTAGCATTATTAGTGGTTATCAGCCTCATATATACAATGGGGGGGCTGCAACACCAATTTGTAGGTTAAGAAGCCAGTTATAAGCCCATTTAAGGCCCACTGGCAGCAGTTTCTTTAGGTTTCACTTTTACTTTTATGACATTTAGGTACCAATACTATAAGGCTAGGTTTAGGAAAAACATCATGTTTTTTCTTAATTCAAGCATGTTTTTAACCATAATTTGTTGTCATGTATGTCAAAGGATTAGTTTTCTGTCAAGGCCAGCACAGAAACTGTTTGAGGCAGCAGCAAGTCCAGACTGATACAGAAAGAGAAACAGAATGTTGAGTTCATGCTGTCAAGATGGTCTTACCAGGCTACCTGACTTTCTCCATAGCCTCATAATAATAATAATAATGGGGATTTAATAGATTGATGATGTAATTCCGAACCTACTAAAAATATAACCATGTGCAGTTTATTTCATTATTTCACACTGGTTTGCTCACACTAAAAATATAAAAATGGATAGTAATATGCAATTTAAGTAATTTATTAACCAAGTACTTTTTAACTTTTATGTGGGTCGGTTTTGCGAATGTTAATTTTCACTTTTAATGGAATCATTTTTGTGGGACTAATGTATTTTCTTTTTCAAAGTATAGATTTTAAGTACTCCACCCACCACTGCTACCTGCTGGTTAAAAAATAATAATAATAATAATTCTCCTAAATCTATTTCCTGTAAATGAGCATTCATGGTCAGCAGACCTAAAGTAACCTGGATAAATAAGGGTTATAAAATGACCGATGCAGCAGTAATGTAAAGGTTAGAGAGGCAGGCTTGTGTGGGCTTGATGGCAAGATCGATCCCTAGACGGGCTCAGAAGTGAAAGAAATAGATAATAGATCACACTTTGGTCTTACTGGGCTGCTTCCAGGTGTGAATGTCTGTGACTTCATGTGTGGATAAGGGTCTGATGCTCAGATAATCTGAAGTTAAACATCAAGGTCAAATTATATGCTTGGAGCACCATTTAATATTACCAATCATTAGGATTTAGTGTTGTCAGAAGTTGTTTTTCTCAGTTATTTTCCACATAATGAGATAATGCTACTTGTCTAGTCTCACTCATTGTAATGTACAGTATTTTACAAGACTAGTAAGCAAGTTAACCAGTGGGACAATTCCTCAAAGTAATGTCAAATCCTCTTTTTCCCTACTCTGTGCGTTCCTCTTTTCCTCTGGTTCCTTTCATCCCTCCCATCATGTCTGATAGGTTTTACCATCTCCTGGGACTCCAAATTGATTGACAGGTGGGAATTAGCCATGTGTAAACACTTCACGCATCCATTTGCATCCTATCATCCCCGGCATCACCAATCTCAGACACCCTCCACCCCCACTGGTCTTTGCTCATTGCTGTTTCTGCTGTTTCCTACATTTTCACTGTTGGTAGGAGAGAGCGAGACATGGGGAGAGGGAGCGAGAGTTTCAGCTGCGGTGGGTCTTGTACACAGTTTGACTGGGGGTCACCTTTCTAGATGGAGAGGAGGTAATAGACAGTGTAGGAGAAGCTGCTCTGAAAGTTTCCTGACTCAGAACTCAAACAAAACCAAAAGATTATATACTCAAAGTAAAGGATAATGGCAATAATATGTAAAAACTTGGGTAAACAGAAAGTCTAACCATTGTTCAAATTTTGCATTAAGGAAACATGTCATGACCCTGTTTTTTTTTTTAATACTCTGTTGCCTTTTTGACTGTGTTTTAAGGTTTTCTGTTTGTGTTTTTTCTTGTTTCATCATGTGCAGTCTGTTTCCTGATTTATTTTGTAGGTTGTAGGTTATCTCAGAATGCGTCATGTCTGGTGTAACTTCCTGCCTTTGTCTGTTTCCTGCCTGTTTTCTGTCACACCTGTCCTGTATTAGGCTCATTAGTCCTTCCCTGCTCCTTAGTTTCTCCCACCAATCATCTCCCTGCATGTTCTTCTGTCTCATCACCTTACTCCCCTCACCTGAGCTTCTTTGCCTTTTTTCTACACCTGCACTTCATATCCTCGTCAGTCTAGTTTGTATTTAAGCCCTTGTTTTAGGTTCAGTTTTCTTTGGATCCTCAATTCATTTGTGTGATATTCAGCTCTTGTGTGCTTGGACTAAAGAGTAATCTTTCTGAGATCCTGTTACCTGCCATCTCCTGCTTTTGGGTCCACTTTCTCTGCATTACATGACAAATCAGTGAAGTGCAGTCACTGAGTGATATGGACCACCTGTAAACTGATATGTACAGGTAGCAGAAAAATAAATTAATTGATAAAACAAAATAGAATTACAGCACAGACAATCAAAATTACAATCAAAATATACATAGAATGTAAATATATATGAAAAGCATTGGTCTGGGAGCAGGTCAAGCAGCTTCCAGGTTTCACCAAACACCTAGACCTCCTTGAAAATATTTCTCCAGGGGCAATTCAATAAAGTTCCTAGTCATAGAGCCTCAGTCACTCTACCTTTTACCTGATACCTGATACCTCCACTATCACAGCTTGAAATGGGAGTTGCTACACTAACATGCAAAAAGCAAAACTCAAGTCCATCATTCACACATACAGGAGAAAGAAACAGGCACAGAGAAGGAGAGTGACGGAGGGATAGTCTGAAACTCCTGTAGGATGGAGATTCAGACTGGAATGGAATGAGGCGCTGACAGCCAGGAGAGAGACAGAAGGTCCCAGGATGGTCGACTGGTTCAGCACAGACAGGCCTGAGTTAAAAGGGAGAAAGAGAGAGAAGGAGACAGAGAGAGGCTGATAGCTGTGGGATAAACAAACAGAATTGTATTTAATTTCATGAAGTTAACATCATTTTCATTGGCAGGACAAACAAGGACTAGGCTTAACTGATATATTGAGGCTGAGACCAACACGCCAGCCTGATAATGAAAAAGCATTGCACTGCATGTCTTGTTTTGTCCATAAAATTCTACACAAGTCTTAAGAACTGCATCTTAGCAGTTGTGCTTTTGACATATTTTAGTATTGCAAACCTGCACTCTATCCATCTATTTCTATTTTGTCCCTCGCCAGGAGAGGCGATCATGCTGGTTGAATCCAGGCAATAGTTTTATCGATCCACAGTCATTTTACTTACCAAGTTCAAAGTTATTGATTACCCCTCAGAAGGTTGTCCACTGAACAAGGGGAAACTCTGAATCCTGGAGGCAAAAATACAGTGGGACAACATAAGAAAACATCCACAAGGTCGGACACAACACACTATTAATATCAAATGCTTCCCTTCCCAATATAGAAACATTAATAGGTCAGTCGTCTTTCAACAGGGGAACAATGCTCAGATTAACAAGAGGCATCACATGTACAGTTATCTAACCGGTGCAAACCAGCCCATTCTCATTTCCAAGACTTTAAACACTAAACCTGTGTCATATCATCACCAAAGGAATTCTTAAGCATCTTAATGTGACATACCTGGCTTTCAAATAACTCCAGTGCAAACCCATCAGTGGCTGTACTTAGTGATGAGAGCAACGGATGTAAAATAAGGACAGAACATCTGCAGAAAGGAGGGGGGCTGTATTGGTCAAACAAAACTGGACTTTCATCCAGGAGACCAGAGGTCATGTCGGGACATTTTAAGTTGGTTCTCTGTCAGTTTTGCTAAATTTGTGCTAAATTTACACTTTTATGTCTATTTTTCACATCTTAGTGGTGCTTTTTGTGGTTGGCTTTTGATAATGGTGGTGTGTGGCTGTGAGTCACTCATCAGGATGAGGAAATCAATTTGCCAGTCTCTAAAAAACTCTCCTAATGCTGACTTTTGATAACTAATCAGGATTAAGTTTTCAAATGTAACCATCACTAAATATGTAGGAGAAGATGGGCAGCAGCTGAACTAGCATCCTGCTAGCCATTGTACAGGAGTTGAAAAATAAAACTGGACAACCTCCGTGCCACATCAGTTTCTAGCACAATATCAGGAACTGTACCATCCTTTGATTCACCAAATTTGTCTAAATTCTGGACAGCATCATTCAAACAGGTGACAGTGTTCTCTATATGCAGATCTGATAGAGCGGAGGGCTCTGCAGAGAAAAGGAGAGGAGCCACATGCTTCATAATGAATAAGGACTGCTATGTCAGTGGGAATGTGAGGTGCTGTCCTGTTCCTGCTGTGGATCACTGCTGTACGCTGTTTAGGAGGAGCTGCAGTGGAATGCTGCCCATGTTTCGGGCAGCATTCCACTGCAGTGACCATGCAGCCATCTCATGTCCTTTTGTTACATAGGAAACATGATTAAGTAGAGGAGTTTTTGTAACCCAAAACATCTTTGTTGGTAGTAGTTTTGTTGTCTGAACCTAATGGCAACCATGATAATGTGCTTCAGCTGTATGTCACATAGAAAAACTAAAGGATGTCCTGTTGCTATGAGGCACAGAGGGCCATGACAACATAAGTATTTGATGCCCAGGGAATGAGGTGAGCTTGCTTGCACATACATGTAGCCTGAGAGAAATTACATCAGGCTCATGAAGAAAAATGATGTCAAACAAGAATGTCTGAATCCAAGCATGACTTTATGTTTCATATACTTATTCATTTTACTTTGTTTGTTTGTTTTACAGTAAGCATTTTATAATAACTGTGTACATGCATGCGTGTGATAAGTACAGGGAGGCCAGAGTTTTATAGCATTATTATCCTTACTCTGATAATATGAACAAGCCATTACTCTTCAGCAGCCCTGACATTATTGCCCAGATGAGCAATAATTAACTCAGACACTAAATCAGATGCATGAGCAGCTCTTCATAAACACATATACATACACACTTAGGGTATGATTTTGTGTATGTTAATGTGTTCGTTACCTTTTACTCCTCTTGCAGCATGTAAGCATTAGGTGTATATGCACATTATTTAAAAAATAAAAAGGCTTTTTTTCATTTAATTAATGACACTGAAATTGGATTATTTTGTGCCCTATTATTTTGACAGCGCTTATCATCAATGCTTACCCATGCAAAAGGCAATAAAGTGTTATTGAAATGAGTGGGGAATATGCAGAAATAAATGTAAAGTGATGCCTGAGCCATCCCATTAAGCTTCAGGGTGCCTGTGGTATAAGCACAAATTAGTGCCTTAGCCTTAGCGTGAATGAACTTGCACATTGAGTCTTTCTCATAAACAAGTGAAAATTAAAATATCCACTTGAGTGAATTTTGTGGCTATACAAGTGGTGGTATCTTGTTTTGTCTTGTATTGCACCATGATAAGGCTGTTTCTTATCATGCTGCAATACAGCCTTATGTATAAATCAAGCCATGGCACACAAGCAGCGCTCACATTCTTTCTCTGATACACGAGCATGCCTGTGTTCCCTTGTCAGGAGACTGTTTCAGCTGCCAGACTGCTGTGAGTTTGAGCACGTCCTAATGACTGACAAGCAAGCGGCAGCTCATGCAAATCAGGCAGTGGTACCAGAGTTGAACCCCTGCATCTGTCTTGCTGAATTCACATCTGCACTGCTCACAGTCCCAATTACAACAGCCCTTCTGTGTGTACATGTGTGTGCGGTTGTAAGTACGTGCACTGAAGTTTGGTTTTATTTGTTTTATTGCAATTAATTAATGCCATTTATTCAGTGAAACTCTCAAACACTTAAAAACATGTGTTCTTGTATGTTTGTATCATCAGCTCATATACCATCAAAATCAGCACAGGGCAAATATGAGAATAATGTGGGAGAACAACAGAGAGACGTGTCACAGTAATCTGACAGTTGTGTGATTATAAGGGTTTTTCCATGGTGGGAGGAGGTTTGCGCATTGAGCTATGCTGTGAACAGTGGAAGTGTTGTTTTTTGTTTGTTTGTTTGTTTGTTTTTTCTACTGCACCACACAGCAAGGTCAGATCATCACAGTAAAATAAGGCTGGTTTGCAAATGCAGACAGGAACAAAAGTAAGCAACAAAAGTACTGAGCAGAGCTGAACAAAGACCATGTAGCTGTACAGACAGGGAGGAGACCACCACAAGTTGTACAAGGATGTGTTCAGTGGTGGATCTTCATATTAGCAACATAGCCGGCCACCTAGGGTGCCACCAGCAATATATATACATATATATATATATATGTGTGTGTGTATATATATTAGTGCTGGGCATAGATTAATTTTTTTAATCTAGATTAATCTCACTGCAATCCTGTAGTTAATCTAGATTAATCTAGATTAAAATTATAGATTTGAATTTTGCTAAAGACATTCAAAATAATATCTATCTATCTAAATGATGAAAATGCATCACAAACTGCTTGAGAAAGCTGTTCTACTATAATATTTGGTAAAGAAAAATAATGTTCCATAAGATTTACTTTGGTGTTTAACTTTTTTTTATTTTGTTAAACACAGACATTTAGGAACACAGGTTCTGTCTCCATGTGGAAAAAGCTTTTTCCTGCTAACTGGAATGAACAGCAGAGGGCGCAGCCTCTGATAACATGACCCTAACTGAACTGTGGGCCTACATTAGAGGTCATGAAGAAGACCATTAACAGTCAGCAGCTTTGTGACACGGCTTGAGCCAATCACTCCAGTCACTCAGGCAGACCAGCTTCCGCCTTGTTCACGCCCCCTCCGCGTAATTCGACCAGGTATACATCCGTGCTTAAACAACAAAGTGAAATTGGTGCCTTGCTCACTGTATAGACCCAACTTAGTGAATAGTTTATCGCGTGATAATTTCCTTATCACGATAAGAATCCGCTAACGCAGCACGTTAACGCCTAACGGCCAGCACTAAAATATATATATATATATATATATATATATATATATATATATATATATATGTATATATATATATATATATATATATATATATATATATACATACATATACATGCATACATATACATATATATATATATATATATATATATTTATTTATTTATTTTTTTAAATATATTTTTTATTTAAAAAATCAAAAACTTAAAGGGAAATGGTGGAGTAAGGTATTTGTGGAGAGCAATAGAGTAGGAGAAAATAAAAAAAGCAAAAGTGAGACAATGATCAAATTTCCCATAGTTTGCTAGCTAATTGTTCATTTGCACTGATTTCTCATTAGCTGTGGTCCTTGTTGGTAATAAATACAGCAGCTACAACAACAATAATAATAATAGAAATAATTTTATTTTGTGACAATGCTGTGGCCTATAGCCGTCGTTAGAAATGTGGTAACCAGACACCACTGAAAATATCACAATGTGTCATTAAAAAATAAATAAATAAATAAAAAAAGTCTGGTCTTGAACAGTAGTCTCTTGCTTGGCTGCTTGGCATCTATCTCACCTAGGGTTCACACCATCCATCCCTTCCTCCTCCTAATGAGAAACTCACATGTAATCTGAATTGCATCATCCTAGAAATGCTGATATGATATGTATGAAATGTACAAATGCTATGTATCCTGGTTAAATAATCTGAACATTTTCCTCTGGTAACTGGGCTGAAAGGTATGGTAGTCATACACAAACATGTGATTGATACATTGAGGAATGCAACTCGCACACTCTGTGACATATACTGTACACAAATTACCTTCACCTTGTTACAGTGGTGCACAGAAGCTCTCTTAATGTAACACAAACACACAACCACACACAGGCAGATGTGAACACACACACAGCTTTCAGTCAGTAATGATCCAATTAGCAACAGACTGGAAAAAAGTCACAGTTACTCCTTCTCCCAACAGCTATAGTATGCCCAGATGTGGGGAGATCTGTTGATGACAACTAAAAGTGTGAAATACTCCTTTTCTTAACGCCACGTGTGCCCTGACCTTTGGTACTTAGAATCCTGCCCAAAGACCAAGTATTTCAGCTTCTAGGTCTGTGATTACCTTCACTGCTGTAGTGTGCATGTTAGCTCTGCCGCTTGAAAACTGCAGATAAAGATGCAACAACTTGGTACCTCCTTTGACATTTAAAGTTGCACAAGAAACAGTAAGTGGAGGCTAAACCAGCGTAGTTAATGGGCTAATGTCTAGCGAACATTAACCTAACAGCTAAGTAACTTTTTAAATTAATTTATTTCAACAAATATATGTGACTTTTAAAAAAACGTCATTGTTTTTGTAAATGTATTATTCCCATTACATTTGTTGAGGAGTGTGTTATTACTTGTCTAGGTTCAAAATTTATGACTTGGGACTTGACTTTGGATGTGTCAGTTTTGACTTGGGACTTGGGTGCCAAAACTTGAGACTTACCTGTGACTTAGAAAACAATTCATTGGTCTCATCTCCGTGAGCAAACACTGGATGCTTTGAAAGAACATTTGTGGCGTATAAGAAACTTCAACTTTAATATTTGCATATTAAGCAATACTTTTACAGACATACTTACAAATGGAAATCAAATTTTTGGGGTTTTTAATTCTCTAATCCACAGGCAGAGGTCAATAAATTTTAGATATGATTTACGGTTTACTTAAAATCTTAACACCTGAATTTGCCAACTTGTGCATGTGTGCTCACTCACTGTATTCATGAATTAATTTTCTCACATTTGAGCACAACTCACATGCCAGCCATCATCCCAGCTGCACTTACGTGCCACTTAATGAAAATAGCTCTCTGCTCCAACAACTGTAAAACCCAGAAAGCCGTGGCTTTAGCCGGATGATTGCAGCAAGCAAGTGGCCCTCTCATCTGTCCTCTGCAATCTGAAGGTGCGATCTTATTCTCAACAGATGGCACACAACACCAAGACTGACTGAATACCAATTTAGCTCCTCCATCTGTTTTCTCCTGCTTACTTTCGATAACAGACACTCAACAGAGAGTCGGAGTGTTCCTTTATCTTCACATCCCTTTTTGTTATTTCCAGGCGTGTCAAGAGTGATTTCGGCATGCTCTCTGGTTGTTTTGTTATGTTGTCTTGGCTGTACTTGTTTCCTGCTTGAATGTGGGAGTCATTCATTAAAAAATAAAAAATAAAAAAACTGTTCACAGCATATTGCATCCTTATCTTTTAATCTCTAAAGCCCAAAAGGCTTTAAAGAGGAGATGCAAAAAATCATCAGGGCTTGTTTGATTGTTTTTGCTGATATGTAAATGATACCCAAATGTTTCTGGCTGATGTTCAATTTGTAATAAGAAAACAAATATCAACCCTTGGTTAAAATTCAACTTTGCATATATATATGTTGTAGTTCTGGAGATAGAGAGGCAGAGGTAGGGTCAAGAATATTGAGAATATGAGAGCAACAAAGAGGGAGGGGGACTGGGACTGGCCTCAACCCTCAAAGGTGCCATCACTCAACCAAAACTCTTACCTTTCCTCCCTCCATCCCAATCTTTTACCCTCTATTCATCTTACTCCCATTATACAAATCATCATTGTATTGCCAGCATTCACCACATGTCTTACGTGTATAACAATGACTTAATGCAGTTTAATGGTGAATGCTGTATCGAAATTAGAGCCTTGGGAGTAATGTGGAATGTACTGGCTAACAGGGAAGCCACAAGCCAGGTCAGAAGGTAAAGAAATGCTGCCTCGGAGGCTTCTTGTTATGGGAGGCACACCCCTACACATACAGTAAATAGGCAGGTAGCTGTACAGACACATGAAGCAGCTGTGCAAATAAAAAGAAACACATTCTAGGGAATACATTTGCATTAAAAAGATATTTATACAACATAAACATGCACACCCAAAACACACCTACACAATCTTGCTCATACAAACACATGCACACAAGTGAACCCATTCGAGGAGTGTCCCCACTGAGTGTTAATGAGGGGTCATAAACCCTGAAAAGCCTCCGTCTCCCAGAGTCCAGGGTCAGCGGGGCCACAGTCTTAAATCTATGAATTAAACATCAGTCTATCTGTCTGGCAGGTATAAATATTTCTCTTCCATTCTGACTGGACTAGTGTGACACAAGGCCAAAGCCCTTCCACAGAGTCCCCGACACAGTTTGACATAGGGGGGGAAGATGATGATTGTCAGCGTAATGGGATACAGGGTGAAGCGCAGTTGTAGAGTAGGTTTCATATTAGGCCCGTGAAATGATGTCCTACTGCAGAGGAGGGATAGAGGGAGGAGTGTGTGTGTGTGTGTGTGTGTGTGTGTGTGTGCATGTGTGTGTGTGTGTTGTTGTTGTTGCTCTGACTTAGACTCATGACTGCGTCTCAGCATTATACTGTTGTACTAGTGTTTCTTATTGCAAGTTATGCTGTGCTGAGATAAGACATCATGCTGTAACTTCAAAGTCATATGGCTGTTACTCGTATGAGCCTTTTCACTAAACTCATTGGCTTTCATGTAAGTCTTTTACTTCCTAAAGAATGTGCTTTTTAGTGGTTTCCTTTGCATCTGCAGTGAAAATATATATACAATGCTGTAATGTCAGACAGATCAAGAAGTCAATAAAAAGCATGAAAACTTGTGATGCAGAAGTTGCTGAGATGATCACAAATAGAAAAAGTTTAAGCCTTGGAGCCTGAAGTCACTGGCAATTCATGAATTGATCATCTACAATCACTTAAGGGGACGGATGGGCTGCCCTTATGCAGCATAAGTTATAGCTAAAGTTGTGATGACTATTTTCAATTCTTTGTTGCTCTGCATTAAGTCATTTTTTCCCTCTTGTACTAAGGTAAGAGTTCTGCAAATATCAACACACCAAGCACAAAATCCAATTGAACTCATGACATTAACAACTGACAACTCTTGAGTACCGGTAGCAGGTAGAAAAATCTGTGTTATCCCATTAAAACATGACAACCCAAATGGCCCAAATTCTATTAATTGTGTTAATAATATAGACTTACTAAAGTTTCAGTCTGGACATCATCCATGCTGACATTTCACATTTATTACATAGAGGTTACAATTGAAATCTGAAATGTATTAGAATACATATTAAATATATAAAGAGAATAGAAATATGAAATGAGTGTGAAGTGCAATTATGTCAGTAGATGAGTGGTGAGAAAATCCTTTTAGCACAACAGTGTGGATTTAGAGAAACTGGCAAGAATTTTTGAAATTGAAACAATACATATGATCAATGTTATCTAGTCTAATACATATTTTAATCAAGTCCTGCAAAGTTGTTGACTAATTCTCTTTTAAAATAACTTTTCTTATTTACAGAAACTCTCACTATTCTCACACAACACTAAATTAAACAGGTAATCTGTGAAAATCATATTCCTCTGACTACTCTATTGACTCGTACACTTGTATTGGCCTCATGGCACCTGAACGGAAATAACCAATCAGAGCCAGAGTCTCTAACACAGCTGTTAATAGTGACAACCATAGCTCATGAACTTGGGTCAAACTCGGTAGCACTGATAAAATATCATTCAACATTCTGTCACTGCATTGCCTTTTTCTCAAGTCAAATATTTTCAGGAACATATATTAGTGCACTGTTTTGCTGTAAAGTGAGAAAGTTGTCTCGGCTGGTGTGCAGTTCTTGGTTCTTTGGTCGACTGTTTTCAACATGGTGGATTTCTCATTTTTAAAGCAAAAGTATCTTTTTGAAGCATTTGAGAAGAGAAACAATGGATCTTGATTCCAATTTAATCAGGGCTGCCTAGTTTGGAGTTGGACCAGAGTTCACTGAGTGATTTACACGATTGACATCAATGTTAGAGACTCTTAAACCTAATTGGCTGTTTTTGGTGGGCCAAGGTCAATTCTTGCCAATGCCATTAGAGGCAGACCATTTGTCTCATGCTTTTTTTCAGAAGATAGTGACAGTGTCAGCAAATATGACACAAGGTTAATTTCATTAATGTACCCAAATGTTGCTTTAAGGATCAGTATGTAGGATTTTGTCGCATTTAGGTTGCAGGTGAAACCTTGGATAGAACCTATGTACTCACCCTGTGAGTGGTTAGTACTTGTCTCCATTGTTTGGACTGTTTTAGGCAAGATGAGTGGGACTGGTTGGGGTTAGGGTGAGAATCTCAGAGCCAATCAGAGGCTGAGTATAGCAGAGTACTGTAAGCCATTCCATCACCATCCAAGGCTTTTTTGCTCCCCTCATACCTCCTTCATGGCCATCTGTGGTGGCCTGTGGGTAACATAAAAACACAAAAGGCCCTTTTTGAAGCCAGTGTTTGGTTTGTTGGCTGTAGAAACTGTGTTGGTGTGGAACATGGCGGACTCAGCTGAAGATGCAGATAAGGGCTAAGTCTACGGTAATGAATAGTTTAAAGTGATTATGCATGAATAAAAACCTGGTTATGAATATGGTATTCCATTTCTGCCAATAGATTCCCCTTAATACACTGTTCCTTTAAGGCCTGTTTTCTTTTTCCATGCCTGACATAATGTCTCTCTTACCCCTAACTAATGTCTTCCCATCCTCCCTAGTCTTCAAACTTTGGAGTTTGTACTCCTCTGGCTCCTTCCTGAGGTCTGAGAATGAGAACGAAGGCTTTTGTTTGAAATCAGGAGGTCGACTGGAGGTCAAGCCAATAGAGGATCAAAGCATGTGTTCCCAGGCACTGAGAAGGAACCGCTGCCTTTGATCTCCACCTTTCTGTGGACAGGATGGTGAACTGCTGCTCGCTGCTTTGGATCTGTGTTTACTTTACCTCAAGGGTACTTTTCAGGAAGAGAATTTTATATGCTGCGACATTGTGTTAGGAAAGAGCACGAGGATGGGGATTTGGCTAAGTAGAAAGAAATTAGTCAAGCTAACTTCAAAGCTCTGAGATATGAACACTTTGGATTTTCATATTCACTAAACATTGATGATTAGATATTTCAGCCTCTTCAAAATTTGCAAGCATGGGTGATCGGCTCAGATAATTACATAGCTGCATGTGCAATACTTTACAGATGCGATGATTAATAAGAACAACATTCAGAAAAATTAGTTAGTAGACAATTAAATTAAGATGATGAGGTTGAGATATGAAAGTGAAGGACTGTAGCTTGGAGGTATGATTGGTAAGAGCAGCCAAGGACAGCCAGCTCAGGTAATCCAAACCTACATGTTCTCATACCAAGTCGATACATATTGCAGCTTTGCAGTGGACTTCAGCGTCTAAATATTATGTTTTGGGTATCCTTCTGTGTCTGCTCTTTACATTCCGGGATGCCACTGCCTTGATGTCAACAAATGCACATGGTGAGATGATCCTGCACATGTTTATGTGTAGGCAACAACAGCCCATGGCGACCAAAGCCAGGAAGTCATCAAAAGGGCATGGATGGTTAGGTTTAGGCAATAAAGTCACAGATGGTTAGAATTAAGGGAAGACGACATATGGTTAGGTGTAGAAATAAAACATCTCATTAAAACAGGAAGTGAACACCTGAGTCCTGCATCAAAGTCTTGGTTTGCTCGATTCCATCCATCTCCCCTCCCTCCCAACTACAGGCATCTTCACACTTCTTATATTACATTGTTACCAGCAGCATTTCAGTCTGACGCTGTCCTGCCACGTTTCATGGGCAGGCGAAAATTCCGTATGGCTGCATTCTCAAATGATACTAACCATGTGCATATCGGATAGTGCTCTTACACCAAAAGCACTGAAAAAGCAATGCTATTTTACAAGTTTGGAATAAGAACAAGCTGTCCGTACTGTAAAGACTAGACTAGATGGATCTAGAGCTTAAGTAATATGTTGCTAACCTGTTATCTAAAAGTTTACTTGAGCATAACTTATAGATGTAGCTGTCATTGTGATGATACCGTGTTTAATGTATGCAACAAAATTTCACAATTTGGTTTCTTAAGGATTGTTAATGTTCATTCTTCATTTCTTCCACAAATTTAAAAAGTGGATAACAAGTTAGGCTTACTTTCCAACCCCTATATGAGAAGCTATAGTTCACCAGACACTCACTGTTGCAGAAATAGAAATGGAACAATACAACAAGGGATAAGAAGAAGAAATAAGATGTCCTGGTTCATGACTCAGACAGTCTGAATACTTCTTCCCACAGTATCCGTCTCTATGTCTTCCCCTGCCCGTCTTCTCCGCGCCTACCAATATAAACTCATAGCTTGTGCAGTTCTCATATGAAGTGCTGTCATTAAACTGCTGCCTTTTCTCTTTGAAAAACATATCTTAGCAAAGATGATGGCTTCATTTTGCCACTGCTGAACTATCATCTAAGATGTGCTGACAAAATTACAGCTCTTGTATTCCCAGCAGTTAGGCATTGAAAACAAAGCTTAGAAATGCTCAAGGCAGATTGTTTCGCACAATTATCTGCTTAGTGAGATGTATTTTAGTTGAAGATCTGTCTTTTTTATTTGAACTTGTTCTCTTGTAGAAAAAAACTGTGTATGCAAAGCTAGAAAATATCTACACTATTCTGTTAACAGTCACCGCTTTACAAAACCACAACTTGAGTGTGCCATCAATTTCTTACTTTGTCTCTCATTCAGGCTATCATATAACAGATGTACAAATATTTTGGAGGTGGTATGCAGGGTTAAGAGGTCATCTAATTACTAGGTTTGAAGGTATCTTACCAATCTGAGGTGCCACAGTGTAAGCATTCATAAGGCTTTCGATACCTAAAGCCTAATTTGCGGTGTTACAAGCATGGCCTGCCAACTATTTTCCAGATATTCAGGGATTCTGGTTGTTCAGAACACCACTATACTCTGGAAGACCTCAAGGACGCATGTTTTAAGAGCTCTCGGAGTGAATATGGAAAAGGCATCCCTGTGTTTGGGCTCTAAACAAAGATTTCTGCATAAACCTGTTGTAGTAATGATAATAATGCTCGAGTCCAGTGACACTTACTGCCTCTCCTCAAAGGCCGAGATGTCTCTTTGCCACAACACTTTGGCAGCAAACGTCAACACTGAATATTGGGGATAGACCCATCAGATTTTCCCCATCAGATCCATTGTGTCATTTTATAAATGTCTATTAAGAAGACACATTAAATGCTCCCCTAAATCTGTCTAGTTTAGATGTCTTAATACACCAACTTTTGAGAGAAAGACATCCCTTCAAGACATACATCTTGTATGGTCAGGTAGGTAACACATGTAGTTCTGTGCTGTCTGGATAGTCTTTGGCCATGGCCAAATCCGTCTCAAGCGGTTGCTAATTAACATAACGCTGCTGCTGCTTACATCAGCCAAAAACAGCGTGTCATCTGGACTGCAATTTGTGGTCCATTTTTTATTGCGAACTTTTGAAACGTGTTCTAACAGACATTCAACCCAGGGCGGGTTCAGCTTAACACTGGGTTTGCAATGTGTGTGTGATTAGAAACTAAGCATATGGGAAATTGGTTGTTCAGCACCATGGTAAGATCCCTCTGGGGTTTGGCAAACATTTTCTATGATTTGCTGTTTTCAGAGTGTTTAATTTTGTTTTTGTTTTGTTTTTGTTTGTTTTTTTGCTTTGTTTATTTCTTTTAATTCTTGAAAGTGACCAGTAATTGAGGGCTAACAGAGTTACAGTAGTATATGTGGATGTATTTTCTGCACTAAAACTGCTACTGAGGCTAGAGAATAGGCAGGATTCTATGTCAAAAAGGAAAAACATATGGGAATTTACATGAGCCGACATCATTTTCATGTACACAAAATTCATAAAAAGTGACATAAACAGTTTTCACCTAACCCACTGAAACCTGGATAGACCTCTCTTTCCTTGTACTGTGTTCAGGCACCTCTCACAAGTATTTAAACCATTGATCCTGAGCATGTTGGTTGATTTCTGCCTTGAAAACATGGGAAAAAGAAAATAAGCAAATTGGAAAGAAATGTTCAGCAAATTGCAAGATTTAGTAGATTTGCAAAATAATTTTAAAAAAAAGTTAAGTGGGAAAAATCCAGAAAACTATATTTATAATTATTATAGCTACATAATCAAAATTATGTGTGTGTGTTTACTTTTCTTTTTCTGTCACAATTTTTGGGAATCTTTTTACTAATTTATTGCTAAATTTTGAGTAATTTCTTCTTAAGTTGTTTGTTGCCTTCTTGCCATGTTTTTGAAAGAAGTCAAGCTAATTTGTTCAGGTTTCAAAGGGTTAAACAAGGAAATGGACATTTTATGTCAGTGGACAACAGGTTTTTGCTTGAGGGCTCACCAGCCACTCTTTGCTTACCACTGGCCTATGGTTTGTCTGTGAAATAGTACTTTGAATGTAACAGCATTAACCTGCTTGTAAAGCTGTACTAGCAATGATACTTGTTATATGTTGTGGCTTTTAGAAGACAGTGCCATGACAATAATTCTGAATCATACTGCAATATGAAGAAATGTTCCTGTCATTCCTTTTACCCCCCGTTAGCTTTAATTTGCATATTTCTGACTCTTCAAAAACAATTTGGCAAACAGAGTCAAAATCATCTTTCCCAGTTTTCTCTCTCTGTCATCCAGTCTGTAGTTTTGTCCAACTTTAAAAACTATATCCTGCACTTTTCCTCATCACTTTTCTGCCTCACACAATCAAGCAGAATTTATGATTCAGTTCACTTTGTAACAACTTCATAGACATGAGACTGTTCCCTGTTTCAATCCAAAGTAATCCAAAGTTTTCTTTCAAGACTTGACTAGCTCATAGAAATTCCTCTTGATGCATTCTGTTCTTCATCTCTTCCCATTGCTACATCTTACCCCTTGGGTGACCTCTTCCTTATCTATTAAATCTTGAGCTTTTTCTGCCTTTGTTTTCACACATTTCACGAGAATACTGGGACTTACTGTGTGATGACTGCATGACTGGTTAAATGCAGTTTTGTGTTTTTTGGCAGGTGTATTTAGGATGGATTTAGTGGATTAAGGATATAAAAAAAGGATTGTTCAGTGCTGTGTGGTTTTTGCACCGTCTGCACTTCTCCATCCCCATTAAGTGGTTCAAGTGTTTCATTAATTTCATGTTTCTCTGGCACAAGACTTTCCAGCAGTCAAACATATCCAAAGTAATATTCCTATAACCATAATCATGCTGTCAGCACACCCCTTATTGTAGTACAATAGAGGACTGAAGTCTGGAGACAGCAGCAGAGGACGCTCTATGTCTTTTCAGCACAGCTTGACCTGAAAATCTTATAACAGAGTGATGCGTGTGATGGTGTATATGGCTAAAAGCTCTCCACGCTTCCACCCCTCCTCCTCAACAGTCTGTAAGAGATTCACACCGACTTCATTTAACATTTGTTTTGCTTGCACCATCAAACTCTGTCACCATCAGGAACTGTGATATTTGAGGAGGAGTTAGGCCAGAGCACTACCCCCCTCCCGAACAAGAGCTGGGAGAGGCTTGTTAAATCACTTCTTGTCACGCAAGCCTCCACTTCTTTTTTTCTTTTATTATTATTTATTTATGACTAAGTCACTGGAAAGTGTGTTGTTGTCATTGCTGCCTCTGGTGTTTAAACAGCAGCAACCTTTAAAACTATCATGAAACCCTTCACACTGCACGTGTGTATACAGTATTACTGTAGCTACATCCATGTTTCATTTCACGATCAATACAGAACACTGTACAACCTGGCATTCCTTCTATCATTAATTTTTGCATGTTGATATGTTTATAAAACACTGGATGTCCAATCCTTTTTTTTTTCTTTTTTCTTTTTTGCGTCTGCTCTGCATCTGTTTCGTGCATGGTTTCACATTTTGGGCTACACAGGGACAAGAGACCCTCATGGACATGGGCAGATGCTGAAATTTACATCACTTAGACCCTCGCAGGCCCTCATGGAGGCACATGGCCACATGGAAAAGGAAAGGTTCTTGTCCTTGTCCACCAGGCGTTGCTTGGTGAGCAGTTAATTTCAAATCAGGGGTGGAGAGGGGCTAATACCTGCTCAAGCTCCAAGTCCCTGAGCCAGCAGCTCCACAATGAGCATTAGAAAAGTTAGCTAAGTCCAAATCCACCAAATTACAGAAGACAGGGGACTGAAGTATTAAGAGTGTGAGTGATGTTTTCAGACACCATCTATCTATGTTACAAATATTAATATTGGAATATTATTATCACTTTTTAAAAACAAAAGTGTTTGCTAGTCATAGAAAATGGCATTCATAAATTGCAGAGGGTGTTTTTGTTTGTTTTTTTATTTGTTGTTTTTTAACTTATCTATTGTGTCTGAAACTCACTGGAAACAATTGCCCGAACAGGTGACAGGCAGGGGAGCAGAGATTGTACAGACGAAGGGGAGAGGAAGTGAATTATGAATTACAGAATTCCCACAGAATTAGAGTGTATGTGTGATGGTAGCTGACAACAGGGCTGGGTGACAATCACGACTGCAAACTTCCTTCCCTTTTTTTTGTTTTTGTTTGAAATGCATCTGTGTCCCTTTATACCTGTCTGTGTCCCTTCTCTAAATTCAGATTCCAAGAATGCAGCAGTTTGTGACTTTCTTAATGGAAAATGGATCTGTCGATCCGTTCAGAGCTGATACTATAACATGGACCCTTTTCAAAAAATCATTTTCTACCAATATCTAGAAATTTGTGGAACATTTGTGGAACATTTTTTTTCTTAATGCCTCTTTCCTATGTTTATGAAAGAAATTACACTAATTTGCTGAGGATTCAAAGGTTTAAATACTAATGAAAGGCATCTGAAAGCAGCACAAGGAAACTGATGTCACTCCAGGTTTCAGATGGTAGGGAGGGAGCAATGGTAAAATACAACATCAAATTTAAGAGAAATTGCTTTCTATAATTTTGTATTTTTTTGTATTTGTATTTATTTATTTAGCAGGACAGTGTGCAGAGACATTGAATATTCTTGTAGAATATAAAGATGGCTGCACCAGATTTAGCGTAGCGCTAATTTCCATCTGTAGTCCTCACATAAAAGACAGACAACATTGTACAAATCTAAAAATTATTACAATTACAATTACAATTACAGGCGGAGATCAGAGTACAATATTAAATTGTCGAAGCTAAGGATATTATATTTTTGGAGGACCTTACAGTGATGGTGCCACCTTGACTTCTTGTCTAGGATTTTTAAAGCCTGATTATAGAGTTGTCTGAGTGGATTAAGGACTGTCAGCTTGGCTTGAGACAAAGATGAAATACAGTACAATATGTGGGAGGTAATCATGGCATCTAAATATGATTTTGCCGCTTCAGATGACAAAGAATTTCTGATGTGGCGGAAGTTCACAATGTTGAATTTCAGTACACGGCACACTTTTTTGACATGTTTTTTGAAGCTGAGGTTGGAATCCAAGATGACACCCAGATATTTAAATTCCTCAACATTTGTAATTACGTGATTGCCTACGCAGATGTTGGGACACTCATTTCGATTACATTTGTTGGAAAAGTACATTGTAACAGTTTTCTCTGTATTCAACATAAGGCGAGACTTGTAGAGCCACTCAGTAACCTTCTCCATCGCCGCAGATAATTTGGCAGCAACTACATGTGCGTCTTTCCCGTGAGCAAAGAGAACTGTGTCATCAGCGTACATCAAGATCTCCACACCATCACATATGGAAGGCAGATCGTTGATGTACAAACTGAAGAGCAACGGCCCTAGGATTGACCCTTGCGGCACCCCAGTTGTGCAGGCTCTCAACGGAGATGTTTTATCCTTAATTTTTACACACTGGGAGCGGTCAGCAAGGTACGATTGGAACCATTTAATAGTGTTCAAAGACAAATTATAATTAGACAGCTTGGCCAGTAGCACTGAGTGGTTGACAGCGTCAAATGCCTTACGAAGATCCAGGAAAACAGCACATACCACCCCTCCCAAGTCAAGACTGGATTCAATGACTTCTAGGAAGTAACAGCATGCAGTTTCAGTCGAGTGTTTGGCTCTAAAGCCAAATTGCATAGGATGTAGCAAATTTTCTTTGTTGAGGTGCTCAATTAGCTGCTCAGCAGCAGCTTTTTCTATAACTTTAGAGATGGCAGGGAGTATGCTGATGGGTCTGTAACTGCTTACTTCCTGTTTGTCACCTGATTTAAATATTGGTGTTATAAACTACATTCCTTTAGATAAGTGTACATTATATGCAGGGGCTCAATGATGTCCCGCAATCAGCTTTACTAGACTTAATTCCTGTAATCTAAATCCAGTTTTTGCCACAGAACAGAACCATTAGAGCAAAGATGGTGTTATAATACAGTGCTGCCCATTATATGGTGGCCAATCTAAATGCTACTGAATGAGTGTAATGGAGCAAAAATAAATGTAGTATTCATTTCTGGAAGGTTGGCACAAGAAAATCATTTTTCATATTCAGCTTGTATAATTTTAAGACTTTCTCTTTAATTTTCTGACATTAAGTATATTCCTCTTTGTTGTCCTCTAAACATTTCTCTTCTTATATTATTGTTCTGTATTTCTTTTTCCCTTCTCTTTTGCCACATTTTCTCTGTCATATCTTCTTCCACTCTCACCTCTCTTGTGATCTATTTGTGGAAGGCTATGAGTGTCAACAGTCTGAATGTTTGAACAGTGTGCTTGTGAAAGTCAAGTTACATCCGATACATCCGTGACCCCCTTTTCCCCAGACTTCTCTATAAAGTGAGTATGTAGCTCATGGTATGTATGACCCAGGCTCTGAGGTGTGTAGCAAGTCACTTTAAAACCTTTGCTTTGAAAGTCCCGACGGGGAAGAAGCACGATGGAGTTGCCAAAGGTATCTGCTCAGAATTAGATGATTTCTGAAGGGAAAACTAAAGAAAAGACCAAAAGGAAGGACACTGAGTTGCAGTCTATGAGCACTTCCTTACCATATTATTTCAATTATGAATAGAGATACCATTCAAAAAGTGTCCATTTTTTTCATACATTGTACATGACCACCAATTCTCCACTCTAATGACAGACAATATCAAAATCTCCTCCCATACAGCAAAGTCAAAGTCTCAGTTATATGATCACTGTATCCACATATCAGCATTTTTATTGTATTGGTGATTTCTCTGAGACCGACCTGACAGCATTAAAGTGTGAAGATGAATACACATGAAAAAAGCAGAGTATGGGAGGTGTTGTGGAGGAGTAAAGTGGCAGATCATGTGGCACCAGAAATAGCTGTCGGTGACACTGTTGGAGCAAAGCCTGTAGCAACAGAAGATTAGAGGGCAGCTGTGGAGTAGCTCTCATACTGGTCACCTGGATTAAGTTACATTTATAGTCACATATTTTGATTAAATGTTTCAAAATATACGTTTTCTCTGAAACATCCCCCCCTTATTTTTCACTGCACAGACTTCTGTGGAACACAACATTTTAACAATTCACAACACAACTGCAATGAACAGACCTCATCTTTTTTTTTAATTTTTAGTTATTTTTATAGTCATTATGTATTTGCAAAAGTACTAATAGAATAATACAATTAACAAGACGAATTGTAATGGGGAGACAAAATAAAACTTTTATGGACATCTCACTGGACAAAAACTAAAATACTGCAGTTAGTTTGATGTATATACATGCAGCATTGCTATATTAATGCTATACGTCATTATTTTTTACAGCTCATCATACTATTCATCTCAACCTATGAACAGCTTTGCTAATTTAAGAAAATGATTGTGGAAATGAATCAACAAAAGGAATCCATACCAACTTCTCTACAAATATGATTATTAAGTTATTCTTCAGGTTCACAGTGACAATGTTTGAATGTACCAAACCACAAATACGCAGCAAAGGCAGACAGGTCTGGAGATTGAAAGCATTTTATTGGATCCTTTCAGGGTTACATAATTAATCTATATAGATTATAGATTAGGTTATAAATAAACAATGATGTTAAAGCTGCAAGTCAAAGATTCAGTTTAGGTCTGCAATCAGCGTTTGGTGGCTGAGTAGGAGGAACCAGCCCAATTTTGATTAGTAGTCTAATTAATGTTCACAGTCTGTGACCACAAAATTAAAAAGTGATCCAAGTAGCGTCAGCTATAAAGAGATATAAAATGATATAGCTATGTTATGAAGTAGGCAGATGTAGACTAAATTGACCTTTCTTTTATTTATTTATTTATATTTTTGTTTATCATTATCATTATTATATTTTTTTATTGTATACTTTTAATTGTGGTAATAATGACATATTTTCTAGTTTTGCTGAGATGTTTTGGTATAATCTGATAAGCAGTTAATATTACATGAACTATTTCTCTTAACAATAGGGAAATATTACATTGACCCAATCTAATCAGCTGGATTTATTAAAGACTTGTCTTCATACAGAAAAAAAATGTCGTAGTCTGCTTGCTTTTAAATTATGAATTAAAATTATGGTTATTATTATGTTTAATATTTGTCATTTAGAAATATCAATCATACTACAAGGGTGGGCATTGATCAAACCAGACTTTGTATGTTTTTTTGTTATTTTTTTCACCAGTTTCATACTTTTCTGCCCTTCTGCACACATCTGTCTCTGTCTGCATGTGAGAGACTGAGTTGGAAGTGCAAATTATCCTCTCAGCATGCCCTTGCCCTTGTAGCCCTGTTTTGATTCCTCTGACTCTTTTCCCTTCCTTCTCCTTTACTCCCTCTTCCTCCATTTAATTTCCCACTTCACAGTGTCCTAGACAGGTTCTGTCTTTATCACAGGCACCATTTAATCTGCTATGGAAAATACATTGTACACAATCGGGGGGCCCTAATTGATTTATACAATGTAATTACTCCATTCTCGATCGTCTCATAAACGACAAACCTGGTCCCAGAGCCACTAATTAGAAGGGAACAGGATTTGCAGCTAATATAATTCATTATTTCCAAATTAGAGCCAGAGAAGTTGTCACAATATAATGATCAGGCAAATGAACGCTGTTGTTTTCTGCTGTTGGGCCCCTTGTTTTGTTCTGAAAGAATGCAGAGTGCTGGTCACAGTGTTTGCCTCTCGAGTTGTGGCACTGCTGGGTCCCCTGGGTCATGCTCTTTTGGCATGCTCGCAAGTGAAAACAGGGACACGGTTCTTCCTTTTTTCAATTTATTTGGGATGATTCTGCTTAACATATGATTTACTCTTTGGGCAACTACTTTTTGCTTCAGGGTATCACTACCCGCTGCTTCAATAACGAATGATTAGGCCCCTTTTTCATTAAAATTTGTATTTGTAATTGTTACTCTAATGTCAATTTCAGTCTATCATGACCATACTAAATTCAAAGTCCACAATGTCTAAAATGAGTCCAACTGCTGATGTGTTGGGTTCTTTGCAAAATTCACTGTAATACCATCTATTGCAGGAGCTGTTGCCCTATAAGCAAGCTACTGTAGGCTGTTGTTGTTCTTTTTGTTTATTCAAAAAGGAAGAAACCAGCAAGGCGTATCCATCCACCTGAGAAGTAGTGTATGGAAGCTTTTTGAATATTTGTGCTATTAAAATGGGCTATTAGATTGTGGATTAAAGTCAGGCTACCTGCTGACTGCAAATGCGTCACAGTACAGTCCTGCATCACGTCAAGTATTCGTGGGTACCCAGCCAGTGACATGCACAAAAACACCCCATAGTATTTTGTATAATTTAACTTCTGGGTTTGATCATCAATAAATAAATAATAATAAATAAATTTAAAAAAATTTTAAAAAAGAAAAGAAAAGAAAAGAAAAAGAAAGGGTGTTGGGTGATAAAATATCAATAGTAATAATTTAATTTAATGTTTGAAATTTTTAATCCTCTGACTGCTGATTACATGTGTCAGCTCTCTGCTGGCTGGAATATGAGAGCCGCATTATTCAGATGCATTACTACAGGCAAGTTAACTATGATGATGCTTCATATTATGTGAATAAGCAAAAAATAATGTAATAACAATAATAATAGAAAAGAATGATTATAATTAAATAGTTTTAATGATAACATGTATTATCTTTATATATATATATATATATATATATAGAGAGAGAGAGAGAGAGAGAGAGAGACACAAGTGATCTTAGTCATTGAAGTGTGCTTCATTTGGATTAAGACTTTCGTTAATTTATCAGTAATGACAATTAGATTGTACTTAGAGGTTATTTCCTTAGCATTTGTGCTAATACATTTTAATATTGATTAATCCGTCAATAAATACAATCCCATTGGGTGTAAACAGTTAAAACAGCTTGTTCAAGGATAGAAATACAGGCTTATGATGAACATTTTGGCATCTGTGGCTTTAGTGTTAAAGCTCCAGTATGTTTATTGCATACTGACTTTATTATCTCATTCATGTTAGAAATTAATTTGTTGGACTCATTTAAAGCACTGTTTGAGACAGCTGGCATGGATCAGCACATCTAAATGCACTTGCATTACTTCATGTGAAACTAAAGTGTAATGCACTGAAAACATGTCCCCAAATGGCCCATTAATTTTAAGTCTCACGTGGTCACCAATAAATCAGGAAACCGTTTACAGCTAGATTTGAAGTGAAGTTTACAAAAATGTCACAGAGGGTGTATGCTTATGCCAGGTGAATCAGTTATCAAAGCAATTTTATAACATAAAAGCTGCAGACTTGAATTCCCAGACAAGTAGAGAGAGAAAAATGTTATTCTTGAGGTGTCCTTGAACAAGGCGCATAACCCCCGACTGTTACAGCTGGATGCTCAACAGCAGCAGGTTGCGGTTATTCTGGGTGAGAATGAATGTAACAGCATGAATGCAATCTTGTTGCAAAAAAGTCTGCATGCTCATTCAACCATCTCTGGATAAGGAGGATAGTTGTAATATTCAATAATTGTGCATATTCAAAGATGCATGTGTTTTTTTTGGGTGCATTCAGAAATATGTATATATGTGTGTCACTCACCAGTGTACATACATACATGTGTGAAGGTGCTTGTGTGTGTGTGTGTGTGTGTGTGTGTGTGTGTGTGTGTGTGTGTGTGTGTGTGTGTATACGCATGAATGTGCGAGACAGAGAAAACTAATTCATTTGATTCCTGATGTTTGAGCTATTAGAACAAACCGCCATGGGGGTGTGGCTGTCAACACTCATTAGTGCTGCTGTCACCGTCACCACTCCAATAATTACTGCCACTGTAAACCCACCAGCGTCACTCCACTCAGCACGTAGCTACCTGAGATAGCATTAGCTCAGTTCTGTACAGCCACTTGGGCTTGTCAATTAGCGTGAGTCACAACAGATTTATTTGCACGCGAATGTCCTTTTTTAATGTCCTGTTGAGAGACGCGGCTATTTCACAGAGGTATGGGGTCGTCAGATGTCTTGATGTTCTTTCATTTTCCTGTCAGCTTCAATGAATGTGCACGTCGGTCGATGTGCAGTGTGGACTCCTTATTGTGTGTACAACAATACAAGTTGAATACAGGAATTTAGAATGGCAAAACATTTGAGGGGCTATTTGTACTTTTTGTAACCACACCTGGCTTTGACATTAAGGTTCGATCATGGGTTTGTGTTTTGCAGATACGTATTGTGTTTCTAGTTATTTGTTTTCATGCTGAGAAGTCAAGTAGTCTCTGTCAATGCTGTATCTTGTTGGCAAGCTATTATAACATTACCACTGTTGTGGTTTATCCCCAGGGACAGCCCTAGACATCTGGGGGCTCTGAGATGATGTAGTTTAGGCAACAGACCCGCATTTTGTCGCGGGAGTCCCCTGGCCACTTCCAGTTTGAATGTGTATGGTTCGTCTTGGGCCTTTTGCTCAATCTGGCTATAGTTTAATGCATGTTTTAGTGTTATGTTCTCACTGGAAAGGGCTGAATCTCACCTGTCTGATGAAGGATATGATACACCTCGAACGACATGATGCACAAGGGCACCAAATGGTGAAGATACATTTCTTGTGCTGCTTTATCTAGATGGATACATTTTGTCAAAGTCTGTGTCTTTTTAAGACTCCTTTAAATTGCCTTTATTAGTTATTCTGTATTTATTTTTCACTTGGCTGGCTTATTGTTATCAAGTGTCTTATATATATATATATATATATATATATATATATATACATATATATATATCGTGTTTTCTTGGTTTTTGGGTTTCATTTAACTGGGTAATTCTCCTCCTGTGTTCCTGTGCTGCCTTTCCCTTATTTGCCCATCTATACACCTGTCCTGCATCAGCCTCATTAGTCCTTCCCTGCAACTCAGTTTTTCTCAGCCAATCAGCTCCCTGCCTGCTCTTCTGTCTCATCACCTAATTCTCCTCACCTGAGCCTCTCAGCCTTTTTCTCCACCTGCACTTCATCCTCTCATCAGACTAGCTTGTATTTAAGTCATTGTTTTCACACCAGTCTTCTTTGGATCCTTGGTTTGTTTGTGTGATGTGAAGTTACTTTTTCCTTGGAATAAAGAGTGATATTTTTAAGTTCCTTTTGCCTGCTGTCTCCCGTATTTGGGTCCACCTTTTCCAGATCCCATGACACAAGCTATTTAACCGTTGAAACCTATGCACATTGGTTTGATTTCTTTTGAAAAAAAGGCAATGAGTAAATTGGCAAGAAATCTCCAGCAATTGCAAGAAATTTGTAAAATGTGACAAGTAAATGACTTGAAATGTTGTTTAAAAAAAAGGGGAAAATTAACAATTTCAAGAGAAAAAATGTCCAGAAAACAATATCTAATTAAAATAGCTATATATTCAAAATTATGAAAGAAAACCAAATTTTACATTTATATATATTTTATTTGATTTTATTAATTTCCTACTAATTTTTTAAGACCATGTCTTGTGAGGTTGCTCATTGCTTTCTATCCGATGTTTTTGAAAGAAGTCAAACCATTTTGCTCAGGTTTTAAAGGATTAAATGGAGACAGAGTGAGCACTGTTTAACAAACTTGTTAAGGTTTCCCAAAAGTAGCAAGTAAAACATAATCATTTTCATATTGTTAGTATTTGCTGAAATCGGCTTCACTGATTCTGGGCTCATACTGCCTGGTGATCCAACATATCCTCTTCTTAAAAATGTAAGCATAGCACAATATTATTTCCCCAGATTTACTTTTATACATTTTCAAATAAAAATATATTTTATGCTGTGGCTTGGCTGAATACTTGATGATTATTATTTATACCAGGACACAAACAAGTTGTTGCAGTTGTTTATTGTGCTTTTCTTGTTTAGTGTTTCAGTGAAATAAAAGATATTTGATGTAATAACATAAGAATTTTTTTTTTTTTTTTTAAATAATGTGGTTTGTAAGCATAACAATACAGAATACGTCAGACTTTTCTGGTTACTGCACAGTATCTTAATAGCATAATCCATTTGCAAGTTGTTGTCAGCCATTTTTATAACAATTCTAATGCATTTTTGTTCACATTTTAAACATATTTATTAGTCCTTGTGTTTAGATAACAAGTGTCATCATACTGCAAATTTGTCTGAGAAGGAGACAGAACAGAGTCAGCCAACAGGAACTTTTAATTTTGGTCTCATTTTGATCCCTTCTGTTTAATATGTACTTAAATAGACAAAGGACCTTGTCAGAAAGTGATCTGAATGTATTACCTCGCCACATGAATCCTTTTAGCCATTTCTCCCAACTCATGTCTGATACTCTCCCTTAGTCCCTTTTGCAGCCCCAATACAGGATGGTGTTTTTTGCCTTTATTATTGCTACTCTGAGGTCATTATAATCCATTCAGGTTTAAATCGGCCACATAACAAATTATGTATGTATGTTTCTTATTGTTTACATAAAGTAGGAGACAGCATTTGACTTTGGCAAAGCTGTGTGGGTCTTGTTTACCCAGTTATTGTTTTGCAAGGCATGCACAAAACACATTTAGTTTTTGTAATTTGACATTTCTAATATGCATGTTCTCAATTGTTATGGAATAATTGGTTGGCTGTAATGTGCTGGATGCTGGGTGCTCTAACTAAAATGCACCCTGAATACCAATGCAGCATTCCCAGCATGGAGAAACATGCAGACATATTGTGGCTGTCTGGTGCAAAACATTAGGATTTCAAGAAAAATGAAATATATTTACAGGAAGACAAAATACTTTCATCAGACTAGTACGTACTGCTATTTGCCTGTTATTGAAAATAAGATGTGGATTAGTCGGTGTTGCCAAGGGCTGATGGAGTTCGTTCTGTTAAACAGTACAATTAATACTTGTGTTAATGCAGAAATTTCATGTAGTATCACTAGCATTTAAATGTTAATTATTGGTAGAAGTGAAAATGTAACTTCTCCTGAACAGTGGCCTCTGTATTGATAGTTTAAGTGGCATTTCTCTGTGATGCCAAAGACTATCCAACACACTCTCATTCCAAGTTGTCACATATTGCCGATTTATCAGTGAACTTTAGCGTCTACATATTATGCTCTAGGTACCCCTCTGTGTCTGCTGTTGTCGTTCTGGAATGCCACGCAATGTCAGCAAAGCATATTGTTATGTTAAGGTAACAAAAACACAGCAAACAATGCCAAGATGTCAACCAAAGCACATGGTTAGGATTAGGCTACAAAAACATGAGTGGTTAGATTTAGGCAACAGAAGCATGTGGTTAGGTTTACAAACAAACATCATGGTTTGGCTTCACATTCAGATGAAAAGGGAACACTGACCTCCCGGGTGAAAGTCTGGGGTCTGGCAAATCCATTCACCACCCCTCTGACCAGCTCTATAGGCACCCTTGCACTCCTCCTTATATTGCGTCATTAACGGCAGCATTTCGACCTGACGCTATCCGGTGGCGTATCATATAGCCGCGACAAGTTCTGTCCAGCTGCACTGACATCGCCCGTCAACATATCATACAGCCATGCCAGGCGCCGTCCAACCGACCAGCAGTGTATCATAGCACAGGTTCCATTCGACTGCATTACAAATTGATGCTGCCCCATTGTGTAGCATATAGCCGAGAAAGGTTACTTTTGTTGTCAGTATCTTATGCTGAGATCACAGACGAAGCGATGGCATATGACAGCTTTAGAATGAGAACTGTCCATGTCAACGACTGTATTAAGTATCATTAACGCTTCAGGCTATTCGATCAAGAGTAAGTGGAAAGAGACCAAAAATATGTGTCTGTAGCCAGTTATTTTGTGTTTACTACCTGCCCAAAAAGGCCCCTCTGGGTGTACTGAATCAGCATGGGTGGGTTTTTTTTCTTTCAACTTAAATTTGGTTTTTCTTTTCTCTGAGAAAGAATGTGCTCTTTCTTTACCAAAAAGTTACAAAGGCGTGCTTTCAGTTCCACTAGATATGCCATGACATTGGGAGCAAGACAGAGAGTGAGAGGAAAAGGGAGAGAAAGTGAGTGAGTGCTCAAGGTAAAACAGGCCAGCAAGGCTAGAAGAGGAGAACCAAGGAGAGGTCGATCCAGGGTCGGTGAAGGCCCGGCGGCCATGGATCCTTCTCTAGGAGGACAGACACTGATAAGGCCCAGGTAGCTCATACAGTGCTGAGGTTTAAGAGGGCACCAAGATAACAGCCTGCTGATAGGACCAACCAACGCAGCTGGACTGCAGATAAGAGGCAAGGACTTGTTGCCCTCAACAGGAACAAGACTTCTAATTTGTACAGGACTTGCACTGGTATTCTGCCATGCCAGCATTACTGTCTCTGGTGTATTCGACGGTATAAAACCCTAAATACACACCAGCAGGCTGAGTTGTTTCTGTGCTCACCTCAATACAGTCAAATATTGTAATGCTTTTCTTTTCTTTTGTTTGTGTATTTTGCAGTCATCCATACATTTAGACTTAATTTTTGTAGACTATTGTTTTGTATTTGTTTGTTTGTTGTTTTCATCTAATTGCTATTATATCATGTCTTGTCAAATTTTGTTACTGTTTCTACTAAATATCAAAATCTTCAATTTCTTGGAATACTAATGCATTTCTAAAATTAATTTTATTATATTGACGGGTGTATAGTGATTACTCTGTTTAAACAGGACATGTTTTTGGTAACCCTAAATGTTGAGCTTCCATTTGTAGTCTGTTTGAAGCCTGAGTACTAAGGAAATACATTTAAGCAGGGTTTTTTTTTTTCTTGCAGTCAGAGTGGAGAGCATTTCTTACTAAGTTGCTCATTGCCTTTTTTCCCACTGTTTTGTAAGAAATTGCACCAATATGCCCTTGGTTCAAAGGTTTAAAAGGTATCTAAAAGCAGCACAAGAAAAGTGATGTTGCTCCAGGTTTCAAAGGGTTAACTAAACCGATACTTTATTTAAAATTTCTCTCCCAACTATTTTAGTTTTGTCCCTCTGTGTGCTTAGTTTGAAGAGTTTCCTGTGTCCAATAGTGACATTAAGAGACACACAGATGGTTTTGGGAATTAAAGATTATAATAATTTTGTCAGAATTGTTTCAGATAAACTGGCATTGGTATCGGCCTTTAAAAACCCTTATCAGTCATATCAGTCACCACCTAATTTCTGCTGCTCTAATGTTATGTGTATTATTTATGACACACAGCTGTCTGTGGCGTACACCTCTACCCAGAGGCGTGATGAACCTGAGCTGTGCTCTTTTACCTTTCTCTTTTATCGTGCATCAGCTGAAACACAGAAGTCAGACCTCCAAATAGAGCCCCAAGGACAAAAGACATTAGGTAGGAAATGTTTCATTTTGGAAAGAAGCACACTCATTCTCTGATCTCTCCCGTTTAGCATTCGTCTCACTCTGCGTGCTCCTCCTACAAGCTGTGCTCCTGTTGTTTGAAGTTAACCCAGGCTACCGACCGCCTTGTTAGCTTAATAGTTTGGATATGCAATCTAGGAGTGATTTATCACCAGCCACTGAAACAGCCTCCCCACGTAATCGTGGCTTTTGTTGTTTTATTTATTTATTTTTTTTCTTTCATGACAAATTGCAGCAAGTGGTGTGCATTCAACTCATTCAACACCCAACTCAAAGTGCATTTGGAGTCACTGCACTTGTCTTACACGCTATAGGCTCTTTCCATTGTGAGATAAACTTCTGTTTTTACTCGACTCAGGGTCAGTTAAAAATGGCACATTTACACATCGGATAAAAGAAATGAGCTGCAATAATTAATTCACCCATATTCTAAAAATGAACACATCAAAGAGAAAATACATCTATATCTATGGCCTAGGAAAGCTGCAATAATACTTGTGAACATGAGCTAATCTCTCAAAGCCGGAAACCAGACCAAACCAAACTTGTGATGTCATCTGGTAAGTCTGAAGCTGCTATATAAACAACAAATCTAAAACTGTGGACCCACAGAGAGCATGATTTCTTCTTTGATACCCAAATAAGCTTATTTTCTTATGTAGTGTCCTCACTTATGACACAGGAAATGTACTTGTATACTCCTGGGTGCCTTCTGTGGTGTCTAGAACGTTTTTCCCAATGTGTTGTCTATGAAACAGCTACAGTTTTTATACCCTATGACATCGCAAATTTCAGTTTTGGCACTCTAGTTTTTGGATTTGAGTGAGTGTTGTTCATTTCTACCAATATTTTTGAACTGTCTTTGACCATACCCACCAAGAATGAGGCGTCATTGGACTTTTTTGGGGGGGTGAAACTGGTCAGCCTGTCATGGCATTTATTCAGCCCCACAATAGTTTTTGAAAATGTTGTTGTTTTTAGTCCTTCTGATTTTCTCAGATTTAAGCCCAAGATGGACTGTATATGTCTGTTTCAGACCACATACAGCCATGGAAATTAGATTACAATTGCAGCAACCAAGCAAACATTTTGACCTTGAAAGACCATTGTTTGAACATCTGATTACATCCCACTATGGTTTTATATATATATATATATATATATATATATATATATATATATATATATATATATATATATATATATATATATATATATATATATATATATATATATATATAATATTATTATATTATTATATATATATATATTCAGCAACCTGAAACAACCCTTTTACTTTTCAACTAAATTGCCTCCTTAAAATTATAGGGTTCCATGTTTTTTCCATTCCAGTAGCAAAAATGACATGAACTTTTTTCTAAATCAAAAAGTCCAAAAATGCATATAACTTATATAACACTTATATAACTAAGAATATATGAATAACTCTATTTTTATATTAATGTCAGATAGAACCTTATATTGCTAATTTGATAAAATCTTAGTGTTGTTGAGACTCCTGCAAAGTTGTCTTTTCAATATCTTTTCTATAATGTTTTGCTTGGTGGGTAGGGATAATGTATGAATGGTGAAAATAGGTGTAGATCCCTTAAAGAATCCGGGGCTCAAATATATGTGTGTATCTATATATATTGACTTTTTAAGAGCATAAGATTATGCAGTTGAAGTGGGAAGCTCCCTGTGAGAACTGAACTGAGCATGATGCTGGAGGTTATCATTACGGTATATAAATATATATGTGTGTGTGTCTCGTGTACACATGTCTGTATAGCGGAGGCCATTATGTATTTACGAGAGATGAATAATGTACAATAAAGAATAGTTTTACAGGACTGGTTAGATCTGCTCCATAATTTACTGTAGGCAAAGGTGTTCAGGGAGGCCAGTCACGCAATGGGCAAAGTATTCAACACTGTTCCATTTAGTCGTCCAACTTCTGATACAAAGTTAACTCTCTGACTTCACTAGATTGCCATTCGTGCTGTGGCAGGACATTATTAAAGTGTCTTATTAAACTGTCTCATGTGTTTATCTGGACTTCCGCTGATGTTTCACAGCACTGTCTGGTGGGGATCTACATGATTGTTTATCTGCAGGAAGAATAAATGAAAATTATATGTATTCTATTTTATGATCAGGTTCTTTGTAAGTTGCCAATGAAGTCCTGAGATAGTGATGGCATATGTGTGACTGGAAACGTTGGTAACTTCTTTTTGTCCATTTATGTTTTAAAATAGATGCATATACAGTTCATTATAGTTAATATAAAAACACAGATGTCATGTGCATCTACACGTCTGCTGCATTGACTGCACCACTTTACTTTCCAATTTGCGACTGGTCTATTTATCTTACATACCCTTGCTTAATTGAATTTTCAGTAAAACTCCTGCAGGACCTCCATGTCCAGTCATCCAGCCATCCAGCCCCCATCCGTTTATCCTTACATATTTGTACACACATCACACAACGCTCCTTATGTCGAACTATCCAGGGGGTGGCAGCTTATTCATCAATCATAGTGAGAATGAGAAACACCAAGACAGATGAAGATTTGAGTCTGTGTGTGCATGTTTCTGAAGTATGTGTGTGTATTTGCTTGTACACTGATTGCGCGTGTGTTAGGCCAGACTCCTGCTACTTCAGCTCTGTCAGGCTTCTCCCTCTGTTCTCTCCATGCCTCCACCCCTGCTGTTTATGCACAGGGAACAACTGGGGGTGGCGAGGAACTGGTATCAATAAGGCTACAAACCCCTGTGGATATGTCCCATACGCTCCATTATTGATGACTACGTGCTCCCCCTTTCACCAGTGCAAGGTGTCTGGGTACAAATTCAGGTAGCAAGAACTTTTAGGAGTTGTTGTCACACTGCAAAACATGACAAGTAAAATTGGCTCAGGAACCGATTGCCTTGAAAAAAGAAAGTAAATATAACCTAAATTTATGTTTACTTTATATCTAATTGTTACATTTACTTGAAACTATAGCTCTATTTACTAAATTTTGTGAATTTGTTGGAACCTTAATATAATGATTAAATTACCTTGTTCTCTGCAAACCAGGTTAGTCTGATTTAACTTGATCATGGACAAGAAGATTTAGATTTAAATTTAGGAGATGTGCAAGTCGTGTTTTGTTGACATGTTTAGGAATATACAAATACGATTGACGAGTTTGCAACCAGCAGAATACAGATATAAAGCACAGTCAAATTTGTTTACTGAAGTTGCTAAAGCTTGAAATACGTATATATGTATATGTGTGTATATATATATATATATATATATATATATATATATATATATATATATATTAATGAAGCTGCAATGTATAAGTTGCAACAACTTCACAAAATTAAGGAAATGTAACCACATTTTTAATAAACTTAACAATTAGATATAATGTAAACAGAAATAAAGAGGTATGTTTACTTACATTTTTCAAATCTATTGGTTTCCTAGATTTTTTAAAAAGTAAAATCAACTTGTCAGATTTTACAGTGCATCATGTATGAATGAATGGAGAGGATGCATTCATTTGATAGCCTTAAGGAATCATTTGCACAAAGATGGTGGGTTTGGCAGATGTTTTGTGCAACCGTCTCATTTCATGCCACGTTGCGTTTTTATCTGGAGGTTTGTTTTGATTTCTTCAAATCAAATCAGAGAAAGCAACAAAATCAAAAATAACTTCATGTACAACATCTGATTCCCCAATGTGCACCAAAAAGACAATGAAATGTTCTGTTTTATTTAAATTTACAGTGTCTGCCTCTGATGTACAGTATTCTGGATTTGATTACTGATGTTCCTTGTCAATAGGGAGCCATACAGGAGCATAATGGTTTACGGGAATGCGGGCCCAATAATTCAATGTTTTTTTTATATTGGAACAACTCAGCTGGGAGCCATGTAAAAAAGCCTCTGGGTGCAATCTGTCTCGATTACTGGCCAGACACCTCCTTGTGTGCTATCTTGAAGCAATTAGAGCGCACTTAAACATCCTCAGTCTGAATCATTTGCTCGCCTCCCCTGAACGTTGTTTCTATCATTTTTCCCCAGTTTGTCTCAAACGTTCTTTATCTTCCCTGATTTCTCTCTTCTTCTTTTTCTCACATCTGTCATGCTGAACTCTATTTATCCATTACTTTTGCCAGCTCTCTCACACTATGTCCCGCTCTCTCCTGAGTCACCTTCACTCCTCCTCCTCCTCCTACTCTGCTGTGTTTTATGGCTAAAAGCTGTTATTCCGCTCGGCTGAAGCCCGACTCCTCTCTGTAATATTTCATTCATCAGAACAATTAAAGCGGAACATTGGTTTCCAGGGTGATAATTAGGGTTTGATGAGTGAACCTGAACGCCACCAGGACAAGACAGCTTGATTACTCTCATTTGCCGGTCTCTGTGCTATTCCAGGGTTATTATCCATTGTCTTGTCAAGCAAATAGAGGAAGAAAACAGCCATGAAATGGAGAGAGGTGAGACCTAGAGAGACAGATAGAAATAGAAGTGTGGAGGTAGAAAGAGTCATGGGAGAGTTTGTTGGAGATGAGTGGCTTGTAATAGGAGCAGGTCTTTTGGATAGCGATACACCACATTAAATCCGTCTCCTGCTGCTTTTCAGTAAAACATCCATGGCTTCTCTAACCCTGTGTCCAACACCGGGAAACTTCCTCCCAAATTTTTGCACATATGTAAAAATTCTATTCTCTGTTTTACTCTGTTTGTATTCATAATTAGACTTTTTTTAAGCCCACACAAGAATTTTATTCATGAGACAGGTCACCTCCAAACTGATTGAGAAGGCAGAAGGGATTTTTGCACCAGATTAAATACTTATGTGAGATCTAATACAAAGTTCTTTATTATTAGGGAAACCCAAGAAGAAGAAAATAATAAAAATGTGCACCTCATGGTTATATGGCTCCCCGCACCTCCCGCATCCATGTTTGTGAAAACAAGATGGCCTCACTCTTAAATCGGTGATGGTCGTCAACCTATGACGTTTATATATATATATACACACATATATATACATATATATATATATATATATATATATATATATAGAGAGAGAGAGAGAGAGAGAGAGAGAGAGAGAGAGAGAGAGAGATCAGGTAGAATACCAGAATTCCAAAAAACACCCTTACATAACATATGCTAATGCTGTTTCCAAGGCTCTTATTTTGACTATTCACGGATATTGTAACCTACGCAGCAATGTGTCAGTGTGACATACAAATCAGCACAGATATTCCCGGTAATGTTGTGATTCAGTATTACAGCTGCTGACTAATTTGGCCATAAAGAGTGCTTGTTGTAGCAAATAATTCAAATTAGAGTCAAGCATGCATGGATTAACAGACTTTGGCATTGTTTGATATCCTTCAACATGACTGTGTTGTTCTGCACCACTTCAAATCACACATATTTGTTTCAATAGCAAAGTTGTGAAGGCTACTTTTAGTATGAGGGGGCATGGTGGTACACATGCATGCCCCACCATGCATACATTTGTGTGGTAATTAATTTAATTATTTATTCCTGGTCAATGAGCTCATTATATCCTCTTAGAAGTAACAACCAATCAATTATTCTGACATTACCTATTCAAGGTTGTGACCTGGGAGGATCAACCAATGAAAGAGCCGCTTAATCTCGACCCCCTGAATGTCAAGTAGCACTGTGTGTTTGTCGATATGTGTTTGGTGTGTTTTCTGGTGTTCACTTTATGCATGTAAATGTAAACTAAGGTATGCATAGGTCAACACAAAAACTTACAAGAGTAAAGGTTTTATGTATACTGGATTGTGTTTGTGTGTGTGTGTGTGTGTGTGTGTGTGTGTGTGTGTGTGTGCGTGCATCTGCTGTGATGGTGAATGTAGAACTATAGTATGAGTGACCCAAATGCTCAAGAAGTTTGCATGAGCTCGACAGGTAAACAGCTGTCAGCCTTTTTTTCCGGATGTAAATGTTGTTGACCTTCTGGAATAGCTCTTTCTCACAGCGTGTAGCACTAGAATAATAGCCGTGTGATGTTTGAAGCTCGAGCTGACCTCTCAGTGTGCACACAAAACAGCTTTCCCACCAAGTGGAAGTAAATTGCTTCCAGTCCTTCTTCGCTCTTCTGTTTTTTTAGGGCAGCTGAGTGACATTTCATGGGGCCGTGGCACTTACATCTCAATAGTAATCACTTCAAACTTGTGACGCTCCATTTGCTTAACGATTAAGCACAGAGAGGAGGCTGAAAGAATTTTGCTGCTAATTCGATGCTTTAATGAGCCTGGTAATTAGAGCTAAATGTTAGTGAACAGTAGGTACTGCAGTACAGAGCCCAAGCAGGGGTTTTTGAGCTAAACCCAATGGGACAGGACGTCTCTGAACAGCAATGGTGCCATGAGATAAACACGAACAGCACGGAACTCTAGCAATAACATGTTGTGAATGCTCTTTCTGATAACCAAAAATAACCAACAAAAGTCACACCTAAAATAGACACGGGTGATGGGAGTGAAACATTTTCTGTAATCAGTAAGATATTTGCAGCGAAGCACACCAGAATGAAAAGGAAAGACAAACATACTATCCAAAGAGAAAACATACATTTTGTACCCCTCATCATCTGCAGTATGCATACAATGTATGGATATAGCTTTTGTGGAACCAGCTATTGGTTTTTTCACTGCAGTTTTGAAGCCCCGAGTTCAGCATTTTGGCTGTTGCTGTCTCTCAGTTGGCCGGCCAAACAAGCACTCCGCCCTTAAGTCTTTAACACCTGGATCATTTTTTGTGCTGCATTTAGAATCCTTTCATTAGCACTTAAAACTCTGAAACCTGAGAAAGCTGGTTCGAAAAAAATACATAGTTAAATGGTATATGGGCTGCACTTGTATAGCGATTTCATAGTCTTCCCAAAGCACTTTGACACTACATGTCACATCCTGCTACTTAGTAACTATCATACGCACTTACACTTCAAGGATGCAGTATGAGGAGCATTTTGGGGTTCAGTAACTTGTCTAAGGATAATTCAACATGTTGACTGGAGGAGCAGGGGATCGAAAAGCTGACCTTTCAAGAGGATGACTCGCTCTACCTCTGAGAGTGAAAATTTCTGAACATAATAAGCAACTTGGCAAGAAATGTCTCGCAAACTGCCAAACATTGAAAGGTGCCAAGGAAATTAGGCCTATCTGAAAATTAGCTGTCCAAATAACTATATATATAATTCTGTTAATATCAGATTTAAAATTATGTTACAGAAAATAGAAAAAAAAAAGGATTTAATTTTTTGGGCAATTTCTTGAGGTCAATTTCTTGCGTTTTTCTTGCGTTTTGAGGCTGTTTCTTGTTAAGGTGCTTGTTGCCCTCTTCCTATGTTTTTAAAAAGATGAAGAACATGTTTATTTTTACTTTGAAGTTGAGCATTTTAGCATGGGTGTTTATGGAGAATGAAACACTTTTGGAGCCAGCCTAAATTGGCCATTCGAGGGACTGCAGTTTTTGGTAATTCTGCTTTGGCTTGATTTTTTTCACCACCAAGGGTGACACATGACATTATCAAACAATGCTTTCAGTCTAGTTACAGAATCATTAATCTATTTAATGTATGCAACATTCAGAGCATATCTATGGGGATAACCTACACATGGCACTCAACATGGAGGTGGCTGAACCATTTAGTAGCTAACAGTGCTGTGTCAATGAACAACGTTAACAATGATAACAGTGCTGACAGAGCTGATATTGTTACCTAAGTTGGAAATCTGATGATAGGCACTACACTTCATCAGCAGTAACCGCTGTATTAGTGAAGTATGTCAGCGATTAGTTGGCCAATGGAATAAACTCACAGGGACTAGGCTACCACAACATTTCAAAGACCATCTCGGATTACACAACACACAGTTTTCGCTTCCCAGGATGTCATTAATCAACTATATCTTTACATTTAAAAAATGGTTTGCTGCTATATTATTGTTCTGAATGTCACATACAGCTCCTTTGGATTTCTGGACTTGAACAAATTGCCCTTTTTTTAAATCTTAAAATCTAATAAAATTCAAATTGATATTTAAATCTAATTATACTAAAAATGGGTCTCCGGGTGAGCAGGCAAGGAGAGGAAGAGTGGGAAAGTGGTAGAGAAAAAAAAAAGTAGGAAGAGAAAGAGAAAAACTGGTGTATGGGGTGGAGGGCTGATGTGGGGTGAGGATGCAGCCTCTCTGTGTGTATGCCAGAGAGAAAGAGAAGGAGAGAGGAAGTGGTGTTCCCCCTGCAGCAGTCTGTCGGCTCGGCGTTCACGGTGGCTGAGCAGAGTGGAAGGCACAGCCGGCCCGCAGGGAGCACTTGGCACGCCATCAGCTCTGCACCGGGCACGCTCGCCGCCCAGCCAGCACAGCCCAAACACACAAGCATAGGCGATCAAAACAACGCCAAACAAACACACGCGGAACACACTGACAACATGTGGGAGGGGGCACAGACACAGCAGAGCAGCGGCGTACTGTGTCTGCTGCTGGTGCCTCATCCTGCTCTGCCATATTCACAGGCAGAGGTGGAAGGACTACTGAACTATACCGCAGAAATTTTACTCAGGTTAAAAGTGCACAAATTACTCAATATACTAAATGTAGTGTAGAATTGACAATATGTGCAAAACATACATTTATATATAATCACAACGAAAGCCCTATATGGGCTGGAAATGTGACAATCATATGAGGTGTGCAAATACCTGTTCTCTAATAAAGTTAAAAAATTGAGTAAATAAAATACATAAAATACTTGTTTTTTATCTCTGTGTTCCTGACAAAGTAGTTTAAAAAGTGAAAATATGTGTGAATAGGCAGGTTAGGGTGGTGAATGTGTCAAACAAACACAGGACTTTCCCCCAGAAGACCGCTGTTTGTGTCCCTGAGGAAAACCAAGTGAATTTTGGGTTATAATAAGGTACATTGTCACCATGTTCATTTTATTAAGCCTAAGTACATATCTTACCATCTGGGGAAGGTGACAACAGCTGGTGTGGTGTATTATGCTCCGTTTCTTAAGGTCCTTATTTCCGTTAGGCAAGGAGGCCTCAAGGTCAAAGGTCTAGAGATGGTTAGGCCTGGGAGCCAAGTGTGCAGAATACTGGCGCCAGGCTAAAAGTAACATGGAATGAGGCTCCTTTCATAAAAGGACATATTTGTGGGGTCTTGTGATTGATCACAGCAGGTGAGAAGTTGCTTTACTGACAAATGTATTGATGCCTGTACCTATATAAGAGACTTGCATGAGCTGTAAGATAGAGAGATTCGCATTGGTCCTGAATCCTCTCCCAGGCAGACCATGGTGCCTGGTGGATGCTGAACTTAAAATAAATAAATTGATTATTATGCAACCAAACCGCGGAGGTTTCTTCATCTTCCACACATCATTGCTACTTAAGAAACAACTACACTGGTACCCCTGCACCTGCCTTACAATATAAGTAGGCTATTGACAATTTGAATTGAAACTGTGTAAAAACTGTGTAATCCACAATCTGATGGTACCACGGCCAGCGAGCCTTTCGTTTTTGTTGTTGTCAAACATTGCTGGTGGTGGCCATCTGGCAATTACCAGAATTGCCTGATGGCTAGTCTGAGTCTGGTTCTGTGATATTTTTTAATTGTTTTGCTTTGTTCAGTAACAGCACATGGAAACTGGATATGAATATGGTTAGGGAAAACTTGTGGTCATAATTTGAAAAAAATATGGTTATGGTATAGTTGGGAATATTCAGCTAAATCAATGATAGAAAGATTGTGCTTCACAAGGGAACACTACTTCCTTAGTCAGCACTGATCCTTGCCATTATTGGACATAAATTGTGAGGTGTAGAAAAGTTATAAAGACGTGCACAATAGACATAACTGACAGGAATATTGTACTGGAATATTTCATACATTAATTTGAGGGCTCCTGTAGAGATAACGCATGCATCTAAACTCTCCAATTCCATATTTCTGAACATTACATCAGTTTCACATCCTGGAGAGTATTTTGACATCCAGTGGTGAGGAGTAAAGTCTCATTCTCCTTGTTGGCCTTCTCATAAAGGAAAGGCACTGTGTCCCTCCGTTTCCCTCTTCTTTCTAATCAGTGCCAGTTGTCTATGTGCCAGTAAAGCAAAATAAAAAGAGACGTAAATGGCAGCACCATCTGGAGTCTGCCCTGCTGAAGAGTGAACAGAGAGGTGGTGGGGGTGGGGGGTGTTGATTTCCAGTTGATTTCAATCAGCTCCTTTACAGCACAGGAGCCTCTCTATCAGCAGCCCCCAGGCAGCAGCTCTTAGAATGCCTAAATCTGCCAACACAAGTGCCAGTGGGAACCAAGTCCCAGGTTTCAGGTTCCCTCTGGACTGTACTTATGATGGACAAAGCAGGGCTATTTATTGCCTTTGCTGCCTTGGGTTTGAAAACTAAAAAGAGCAGAGCATTTTGAGGCTCACTTTGCAGCCTGGAGGGTGAGACAGACACACCTCAGCATGGGATAGGGATGACTAAAGCGAAGAAAGCAGAAGCACTTTGAGTTTTTAAATTACACTAAAAGAATATGCAATACTTTGACTTTCGTTCCAATTTCTAATGAGCTCAAATTAAAGATGCATGACTTTTTATGCCCGCAAAAATCTAAATTCTCTAAAATTTTGGTCAGAAATCTGTTAAAATTGGTGTTAATGAGCATTTCCCCTTTTCCAAGATAATCCATTCACCTGACAGATGATGCATATCAAGTTACTGATTTAACAGCATCATTACTGCACAGCTGTGCCTTGGGATGTTAACAGTAAAAGGCTACATTTACATTTACATTTTAATATCACAACACAATGCTACAGATGTCACAAGTTTTAAGGGAATATGCCATTGGCATGCTGACTGCAGGAATTTCCACATGAGCTTTGGGGAACTCAGCCTGGTAAAACCTCTCAAAAAACAGGACTGTCCATTGGCAATTATTGTTATCAAAAAAATTTTAATAAAATTTAAAAAAAAAATAAAAGGTAATGTACAGACCTCAATTGCATTGCAATTTACGCTAACAGCCCTAATATTTACATAAGAATTGAAGTGCATGAGAACAGTCTGACTTGTAACTCCAAAACAAAAATGTCCTTGTAAGAGTGTCAGTGTTCCTGAGAAGTTTTTATACCACAGGTATTCAAAGCACCCACCAACTCTGGACATGAGGAATCCAATGCCGGTCAACCATGTAACACTAATTAATTAACAACTTCCTGTTTAATCTAATTAAACAGGTTGTCAGCATGGGAGTTCAGCCTTGAGACTTTCATCACTCACCTTTTCTTGGATCCAACCCCACACAGTTTGACTTGTATATAATAAGACAGGTGTAGCCATTTTGATTGCTTTTTCTTCACATTAATTAGCGGTGGATAATTAGTTAAGACGAACACTAATCTGGGTACTACAGCTCTTTATCCTCGGGAGCTGAGGGAAGTCACGTAATTGTGTGAAAAGTTCAAATGCCAGAGTCAGCAACACAGCCACCTTCTTTTACATTAGAACTTTTTAATATAATGTTCAGTGTCAGTGTTGTTATACACACTTTGGTGCAACAATGGATTTTTCAATTTGAGGGTGATTTTAAATTTGATTTCTAACTATTCATTGATAGAGATTTACAATGTAGTGACAATTATAGTGTCAGAGTACACGTACATTTTTTATCTTCAGAGATGGGCCCAAATTTGTATGACGTTCGAAATTCTGCTGCTTTAATACAATACCCCTCGACTATGTAATTAATAGAATCAAAACGTACTGTGATGAAAGTTTCCCTAGGGAGCAGAGCTGACTCAGGTGGTAGGGAGACCAGAACAAATCAGATTTAACTTTCATTTTTCAAACCAACCAATTGATTTGTAAAAGTGTTACATAAAAGATACGAGACTAAAAGGCACAATGTGACCACAAAGGGTGTCATTCAAGTAGCATACGTGATGGCTATGGTTGTCATTACTGTCAAACATCATTGTCATTAAAAAGAAAATCATTCCACCCTGGATTGTAAAAACAGGAGTGATAGGAGAAAAAGAGGGCGGAAGGGAGAGTACAGAAGGGGATGGTGATGGACAGATAGAAGACGAATAGAAGGAGGGATACACAGACGACATTAATAGGTAAAGAAAATATGAGGCAACGGAACATATAAGAAAGGAGATGATGCAGGGAACAGGAGGGGAAGGAGGTTGGCTAGAGGACAAGTTGAGAAGAGATGACGAAAGGAAGCAAAGTCATCCTGGGAAACTGGAGGAGGAAAGGCTAGAGAAGGGGGAGGAAAAAGACGGAGAACAGGGTGAGGAGAAGAATAAGCACCTGCGTTCTTGGCAAGTTCACACATATCTTCAGCATTAACAAACTTAATCCATTTTCTTAGAGTCTTTCCAAGTCTCTGTCTAAACAAGAGAGTTTACAGATGCCTACACACCATTAACGGCTCAAGATCTACAGTAAATGTAATAGACTCCCTCTCACTCCTGCAATAGCTAAACAATACTCAAGGATGAAAGGAAACTTTTTCACTTATATTTCTGCAATAACAGGATATACATACTTAAATGTTGGAATGTAATGAAGCATTATCTAAAGTTACATCACGCCACTGTTTCCAACAATCCACAATGGCAACTGTATTAGCAGTTATGAATTATATATTTCCTTTTTGGTTCTGGTAAAGACTTTTGAAGCAGTGAGGGCTGAACAGAAAAGGCCTTCTTTCCATCATTAATAAATCATCTGAAGTTTCACTTGCACACACACAAGAACTGCACAAAGAAACACATATAAACACAGTGACTACAGTTCAGTACGTAATTGTCAGCCATTGGCCTTTCAAAAAATGTACTTTAATGGGTTAAATATAAGTGTACAACTTTTTACAACAGAGAACTAAGCTAGTATACCACTTAGCCAGTATAGTATGCAGCAGTTTTTAATAATTTCTAGAGTAACACTTTCGTTGGATAGTCACCCTACAATTAGTTTACGGGGTATTTGCAACATTTTCACAGCTTATTAGTTTAGATTCAACAATTGAACAATTCCCCTTTATTCTTTAGATATTTAAAGGATTATCAAGAGTATATTCAATCATTCATGAAGATACCTGTTCTATTCCTGTTATAGTTCACATTCATCTGAATTATTCTGTTTTTAAAGATTATTTTTAGCGCTTTTTGCCTATATATAGTGCAGCTGGGGAGAGACAGGAAAGTGGAAAGGGAATGACATGGAGCAAAAATCCACAGGTTGAAATTGAACCTGGTCCGCTGCATTGGCCTCAACCTCCACCAGATGAGCTAGAGGTCAACCCCAAATGAAGCATTCTGAGAAAATAGAGTGAATTATCCCCACTGACTGCATAGAGCAATGGACGGCATGACAGTACCCCATAAGTTACGTCAAAAAATCTCTATCGCCCCCTGGTGGCCGGCTGCTGTAAAGCTTATAACCCCATCCCCGTCATGTTAGCTGATGAGACATGGTCCAATATAAAATTCAAAGTATTCGACAATTTTCATTGCATTTTTGGTTTCGGTCATTTTTGGAAGTTGTTATCATGCATATGCATGTTCATGTGTTTATTGTCATTACAAGTTGGTTTTAACTAGTAATTTGGTGCTATTAAACAGGGGTCTGATGTCATGATTTACAGTATGCAAATCAGAGTGCTCATAATCAATGGCCCTGCTTGCAATTGATTGGATGGGTAAATGGGTGTATGAAATGACAGTGACACTACAGCTCAGATTCTGGCAATGTCACAAGCGCAAGACGGCAACAGCCAAATCCAGGCTATTTTAGCTTAATTAGTGTATAGTGGGAGGAAGTGGAGACGCATCATCCATCTTTGGAAATCACTGTTTTTCACATATACTCTATAGATCATCATCATCAACCTTCAATTCAACTTTGTTGGTCCACAGACTGCTTCAGGGACTTTGTGTTGGAGTTTTGGACTGCTTTTTCACATTTAAAAAAAATATATATATTTGATTTGATATATAAATTACATTTATTGTTTTTATTACATGTATTACATTTATTTAAATACACAAAAAACAGCATGTGGATATATTGCCTTGGAAATGTCAGCATTTGTTTTTGCCTTCATAACCAGCATCAGTCAAAGGGTATTTTGTAAAGCTTGGCAGAAAATAGCAACAGAGGGGAGGTTATAATTAAATCAATTCATTGCCGCTCTGTGGAGGCACTGTAAATTGGACTGTCATTGGCTACCAATACGACATCAACTTAAGTCTGCCTCTCTCACCCAGTATGGCACAGAGCCTGGTCTCAGTGCTTGCTGTGTATGTTAAAGATTGGAGAGGGGGGGAGTATTGGCTGACACTCAAAACACATGTAAGACCTGGCAAGCCATGCATCAGTCTGGTGGCATACGTTTACCCTCTCTGCTGTGTTGGAATTAGTCAAATGAACACAGGAGACATTGGATGACACATGCAGGTGGCTGTGTGTATTTTAGACGTGTGGTTCAAACAGTTACTCATCATAATCTGCTCTGCCTTTCAAAAAAGTTTCATTATCTACTGATGTTTCAGCATTTGCAAAACTCTCCATTGGTTTCTCAGCTTAAAAAGTTCCTAATCAAGGCCACTACTGACTGTGAGGTAGGAGTGTGATGGTTACTGTCTCCTGGCCTGCTGTCAGCGATCATGAGGCTGTAGTGAGCCATCAGTCAAAATTAACAGCCTCATCGAGCATTCAGGACGGGCATCAATTAAAACCAGTGGAGCTCAATATTGTTTTATGGTATATTTACATTTTAAAGCTTGATTTAATTATCCTGGGAGCAGAGAGCTACCACAGTGGCCCTCCCCCACTCAACGCCCACACATCACTTCCTTCCATTAAAATATGGATGGGAAATAAAGGACAGACTTAGTGCTGAGTTGGCTGTGGTAAGTACAATAAGTTAAGTTAAGTTACATACACACACACACACACACACACACACACACACACACACATATATATATATATATATATAGATATATATATATATATGCATTTGTTTCAAGAACACAAAGTAGACATGAAAGAATACCTGAAGGGTACCTTTATATTTTAGGTTATGTTTGACCTTTGAATATTTGGTGGCATATTTCTTCACAGGTATTCAAAATAAAATGTTCTATTGTAATTTGCAAGTACATATTTTACAATAGAGTCCACACTGTATGAATTAGATTAAATATGCTTTTTTTAAAAATTACCAATAATGCATTACATTTACAAAAAAAAGATTGTGTGTGTATGTGTGTGTGCGTGTGTGCATGTGCGTGTGTTGTAGCCTAAGGTCCATGAGTCCTAATTAACACATTACTGTACAAAAACATTTCAGTGTAACTAGCTACATTTATTATTGTATATCACCTCATTACTGCTGGACATCAGGCTGATCTGGTGCCTGTTGTTTCTGTAGGAGGTGCTGACAGTGAGTTGGTTAATAAGCTTCCACAGTGCATTGCCACTGGGCAGTAGCTGTCCGTGGTGCTGAAACAGCACTGCTGCATGTTTCCACAGAGCAGTGATTTTGTTCTGTTGGCTCACAGGGTACCTTGTCCAGGTCATTGGATTTTCTTTGCTCTCATTCAGGGACCTGGTGTGCCTTTTAAAGGCTCACCTCTTGATCGGTGCTGTGTCAGAGTGTTATAGCAAAAAGCAATACCGTTTGTAAGAGCGTGATATTGTTAAAAGTTGATTATTGTTATAAAAGTTTACTATCCCTTTTTCCTTAGTTCAAAATTCCTTCAGTTTTCAGGAGTCTGGGAGATGTGGAAGTGGCTATCCAGAGGTCTACTCTCAGTGCCATCCTGTGTCAAGAGTGAAAAACACCTCTTACTTGACAGCCCCTCTTCCTGTCTTTGTTTATGGAGGGAAACACACTCTCAGCTCTGTTTTCTTGGCTTAATGCAAAGAAAGAAAAGCAAGAACACTGCTCTTGTGGGAGCAAACTGCATGGGCTAGTTTTGCTCATATAGATGCTTTCTAGGTGCTAACCATTGCTCTGCCCCAATCATACAGCCCATTGCTTTCTTTGACACCACAGGAACATGTTATCTCTTACAATAATATCAGCAGGTATGTCTTGCGATTTGCTGCAAAATTCAGGTTTGAAATGTTAATCAGAGGTTTTATATGTTATAAGTTAGTTTTGTGTTCACATAAATTCATAATGAATTTAGCAATTAAATTAATGTCTCTAGACCCTTCAGAAAAGGTGGATCCCATCAGACTGCTGCCAGTCAGTGGTCCTCTTGGTATGATAAAAATGGGTATTTGTGCGTGTGATTTTGTGCCTGTCTTGCCTGTGACTGCATGTATAATGTTATGCGTATGTGCATGTACTTTTGTTTTCAGCATTTGCCCTGAATGGACCATCAAACTCTCCCCCAGTGCACAGCAGCTCCGAATCGACATTCAGGGGCCCTTTTATATTTGCGTTATCGATAGCAATTAAGACTTGGAAGTGAAAATACTATTCTGGCAGAGAAATGCACAAAACTCGGAAAAACCAAAGGTCTCTCTTTACCCAATCTGGGATTTGATTTTTGTTTTAGGGCCATTAAAATGTCTACAGTGGAAGAGGGAGGAGCTGGCACAGACTGAGGGAGCAGAGTGCAGCAGAGAAAACAAAAGAAGGTGCAGGGAGAGAATGACAAAGGAGGAGGATAATATAAAAGAAGAGGCTCTCAATACGGAGATGGATGGAGTGCATTAAAGGTGGGAGAATCTGGAGGGAGGAAGAAATGGCAGAAAATTGGGAGGACAAAGTGATGGGGAGAAAGGATTAAGAGATGGGAAGCTAAAGGAACATTGTGGGTGGTTCGGTACTGGTGAATTGTGGGGGAAGCATACAGGGATCTACAGGCAGATGTGTACGGAGGTAGATGGGGGAGAGAGGGAAACTGAGAGAGAGACGGGTGCTGATGGACGAGGGAGGTAGGGTGAGGTAGAGGGGAAACCATGTATTAAGTCAATGGGATAATGATGTGTCAAAGCGTGACCAAGCTGTGAAAATGGGAAAATGTCTTTCATCATCACTAAAGTGTCCTCTCCCTGACCCCTTCAGGTGAAAATTAAAATGGTGGGGACTCGATGGAAAAACTGTTTCAATTTACTTCTAAGTGGAGCAACATTGATTCTCGGTTGAAAGCAGGGCCTGGAGGCTTACAGACACAGGAGGCCGGTCTCTGTCTCTCTCTCTCTCTGATAGAAATACAGATCATCATGACATCTATCTGTGTCTGCGAATTGCTTAATTGATTTCCTGTATTTAATCACTAAGTCCTTAATTATTAAACCCAAATAGCTGCCCAAATAACAAGCTTATTAAAACATTTTTCATCACAAGTCTTACAACTTTGCTTCCCATATTTTCATAATGATCAATATATAAAGTGAAACAAACATTTGAAGGCAAAAGACGTCATAGAAAAGGAGAGATTTACTTCCCTTTCTTTCATGCCAATGTTTTCTTAAAATGTTGTCAGTTGTATTTGATTTTTCCTTCACACTGTTGTGATACATGTATTCAAATGTCTCTTTTTAAGTGATAAACCAGAAAAGTGATGAAATCTTTTACCACTTTATGGATACCATTAAGGCCTTTGATCACCATGTTTGTATTTTTCGTATGCGTCTTTTAAATCACCCCTTCTGCAAAAAACCTTTAGCACTAAGTTTGATGAGTTTTATTGTTCTATTTATTCAAAAAAAATTTCTTTATAGCTTCTTGTTCACAGATTCTTGGTCAAACAACTCTCTAAACTTTAATGACTGACTCAAGTTTTGTTGGTGTGTAAACATGACTGACACAACATGCGTTTGTATTTGTTTTCGAACATGCAAAAATGTGAGACGAAAAGTACGGACTCGGTGTGCAAAAGTTTCCCCAAAGATTTGTCTTTTTTTTCAGATCATTTGGAATACTGACAAGAAGAACTGTAAAAGAAAAACACCATTTAATAAACTTCATGCAATCCAAGAGAGAAGACATCACAGTTTCCATTGTTTGAGTGATCTCTGGGATGTGCTGTTCAGAGACACTGACACAAAAATCAAATCAGGTTAACAGAGATTACCTTTTCAAGACTGGGACTAAATCATGACATCTGTAGGACCAAAATAACAGACATTACTATGTGTACATGTATTCACAAAGTCTGCTCTACATTTTCAGTCATTGTTTTAAAACAACTCGTCTGTCATTTGTCTCTGCCTCTGACTTTGACATGTACGCCAGGCATTTGCAAAATCATGCTTCATTTTGCATAATGATATTAAATTTAAATTGTTGTTTATGAGGTATTAGATGTCATCTGACTAATATCTTGCCTGTCATGAATATATCTGAGTAGACGTTTTGCAGATTAAAGTCTAAAATATTGGCTGGCTTTCAAGGATAACACACACTCGCTCTGAGGCTCCTGGGAGTCTTGCTCTGGTCCCAGAGTCCCATAGCGTGTTGTGTGTGCTGTAACCCGGCATGAAGGTTTAGCCTATAGCGTGACCAAGCAGTGCCCTGGAAGCAAGGGTGAGAAGGTAAAAGAGGAGACAGCCCGAGGCATTCACACACACACACAACTCTCACATGTATAAACATAAACCTGCAACATTTTAGTAAAGTAAAAATCAAGAAGAAACATAAAATCCATGCAAACACACACACACACACACACACACACACACACACACACACATATATATATATTTATATATATAGAGAGAGAGAGAGAGAGACAGAGACAGAGACAGAGACACAGAGAGGGACAATGCCTTCACATAACTGAAGGCAGTGATCAACACCCACATTATATGTGTTTGTATGTGTTGACACATTCCCTAATGTGTCAACACATACAAACACATATTCTTGTACTAGCACCAAACAGGCATCAAAGTAAATATGATGACTAGTTAATTCTGATAGTATATGGTGTTTTTAACTATGTGGACAGTGATGGCAACATTTTTTTTCTTGTAAAATAAAAAATGTCTTCACCAAACAAAGTTTCGCTTAATTTTCAGTGAAATGGGCATGTTTCAGCTAACATCCCTCTCATCCCTAAGTGAATGGTATCTATATTCCAACATCACTCCTAATGTCTGGTCCTGCTTCCAAAAGAGAAAATCAATATGTGCTGCCTGCTGTTGACATTTTGGCATGCTACCACAAATAAATGAAGGTGTGGGAGACCCTGGTTTACTTCGCTTACATCGTGTGATGTAACGTAAAGTAGTAACTTACATCCTTTGTTATGTAACTGAACATAACTAAGTGATGTTGTTAATGTAAAATTTTGTTGCCTTGGCTTAATCATGAACATTGCACAATGTTAACCATTTGTTTAAAATGTGTATGTTGTTTTTATGTTGATCTCCTGCTACCAATATAAATGCTAATCCAGGAAACGCTGATGTGGGTAGGGAGCGATGTGGTTGTTTTGGCTGAAGGACTTGCTGTCTAATTTTATCAAGCAAGTTCAGCTCAAGAAAAGGTCATAAGGGGGGAGGGGTGGGGGTGGGGGGATCAGAGCGAAGTTTGAATGGAGAGTTGGATTTTCCGCAGCTAAGTGACAGATACTGAATGGGAAAATTTGCAAATTCTGGTGATACATTATGTTCCTTTAGTGCAGCAAGGCAGTGCACTGATGTGTCTTTTATTCGAGAGGTTCAATGACGCATAATTTTGCATCAAACCTGAAACAGAACTGTATAAATGAACACTAATAAACTACAACCTTTTGAGATAAAGACCATTAAATTGGCCTCCTTTTGGTAGATTTTCTCTGTATTTGTTTAAAAACAAGGCATTCTGACATTCGATTGGCCTCAGTATGCTGTGTGAATGCACTCAAACAGTCATGGCCATGCAACACATATGAATGCTTCCAGAGAAAAGGCACAGTGACACATATTGACTTATTCTGGGCCGGAGACAGTATTGATTTCCCAGTCAGAGATCTAGAGACAGAGGCATTCAGCGGGGCAGAGAGAGAGCGAGCATATTAACTCACCAGATGTATTCCAGGCCATATTACAGCTTCTCCGATTTAATTTCTAAAGCAGAATAAACCAAATTTCCTCTGCATAATAAATATTTCAGAAATTGGCCTTTAAGAAACTTTATTTGTTTGAGAAAAATAAATAAATGAATAAATAAATAAAGTATGTATATAAAGTATGTTTATACAGGTGGAAAAATTGTTACCTGTTTTGCCTTGGTTTGCACTGCAGTTTTAAAAGCAAAAAAACATATTGTCTTACTAGAATGAGTGTAAGTCTTTGTGTCTATCAGGAAAGGTGCACCTGACTTGTGTGCTTGTGTGCATTGATGGCGTGTTTGACATATAATGTGCAGTGTAGTGTTCACCTTGGTCAAGCGCAGCGAGGTTAATGGTGGCCACATCAGCAGGTGACTTAAAAAGCATTTAGCAGTTATAATTGATGATGCAATTACTGTCCGGATAAAGCGGAAGTCTGTTTCCCCTCTAGCATTATGCCCGAAGAGCCATACATCTTGCTGCAGGCTGGCCTCTCCTCCTCATTCCTCCACTCTTCTAGCTCCCCTTTAGCAAAAATAATGTCATCACCAGAAGGGTTTTAGTTCAGTTTAGTTAGTGCACATCACATCACCATTACATCAATATTGGCACTGAGGACTGAAGAGAGGAAGGCAGACACATCTAACACATTTCTCAATGAAGTATTCTGCAATTTATGTCATGCGATTAAACCAACCCTTATAACGTGCACCAGCTCTTTTAGATTCCCCTTAAATTCTAAATAATCAGTTTAAAACGTATTGTACATTAAACAGAATGCAACAGTGAACCATACACAATGATCAATAACTCTTTAAAAGTCCAGTGGGATTCAGGCCAATATGTTGAAGAAACAGAATACGATATGAAAAGTATATGTTCTTGAGTGCATAAGCACCTGAAAATAAGAATCATTGTGTTTTTGTTACTTTAGAAGCAGCCCTTCATATCTACATAGGAAGTGGGTCCTCCTCCACAGATTTGCCATGTTGTTTTTACAGCGGCCCAGAACAGACAAAATAAACACTGGCTATTCGAATTTTCGTAACAGCCAAAGTGAAAGTGTTAAACTCTGCACCACCATGCCATCCACGTTTGACCACCAGTGTTGGAAAAAAAAACACATTTTTTTTTCAACATGAAACTGCTAATCAGTGCTTTTACCATTTTACATCAGCAGGTCCATTTGTTTTGGAGAGGAAGAGACCTTTGCAGATAATTCAATACGTTCTCATTCCAAGTTGTCACATGTTGCCACTTTGCAACAGAAATAAGGTGAGCACACATTAAGTTATCAGAGGAAAAGGTGAGCACACATTAGCAGGTGCTGGGCTAGCAACCTGTAGCTGACGAGGCAAACTGCATAGAAGAAAAATTGATTTGGAATGTGAAACTGCTTTATTCAGTGTTTTACCCATTTTAAATCACTGGGTCCATTTGTTTTGAAGAGGAAGAAACCTCTGCAGATGATTTTGCTCCCGGTAATTGATGAACACTGAAGAAATTCAGGTCTGAAGAGAAGTTAAAAAACTGTTACACTGCTTCTTTAACTGAGGAAGTCAGGGGAACATAGTTAATATAGTTGAACATGTCAAAAATGTAATACAATACACATCAAATATAAGTTATATCGACAGTCAAGTGCCTGACTTGAATGAAAACATATCAGCATTTAACCCCACAGTAACTCCTGGCCACATGAGAATAATTACCCCCTGCTCAGCTTCATCCTCCTGGTGAACCGTAGCAACGAAGGGTTACGACAAAACTCATCCATCGTCGGGTGTGTTGATTTGGGTTTGGATAGCCCACCCTTCACCTAATTAGAGCCTTGTGAGACCCCCTGGGTGGCTGCTGGTGGTAACCTGCAATATAAGCACAACCTGTCCGTGTGAGGAGTGTGTGTGAGTGGCACCGAGTTCATTTCACACAGCAGGTGGGGACTTTTACTGTTATTACCTGAGGGCTGTTATGCAGACAGATGCCTTCTCAGTAGGAGGCATTCAAGTGAGCAACACACTTATGGATGCCAGGGTGCACACTCACACCCACCTAGCTTCATTTGTAGCTACTGACAAACATACGCATGGTTAGACTGATATTAGTTGGGTGATAAATAAAGTGGCAATTAGTAGCTTAGTGGGTGAGTGTTTTTAAAGGTAATACAAAATAAATATAGTCCGTCTTTTTGCAACGTGGTTCTCATTTTTATGATGCAAGTTATTACTGATTCTGGTTATGATAACATGTCCCTCATCCACTTAATTGCAAGAATGCAGGGTTTCAACAAGTCCATCTGACACATGACTTTGCTGTGTACTACAGGATAACTTTCCCAAGTACGTGCCAGCGCCAAACTGTAAATGTGACATGCAAGTACTGTCCTGCTGCTGATGACACATCTCTCTCCCCTGGTAGCACTTTTCAGTTCATTAGCTATCTGTATGCCCGGCTCTCAGGGCAGAAATCTGAAAAATCTGAAAACATAAGGATTAGTGATGATAATTATTGTAAAACATTTTCTCCTTGTTGCTCACACTATGTCAGGCTGTTCATGTGGTCATAGCTGTCACCGTTTCATTACTGGTTTGCTTGACTGTTTCTTTGTCTCTGTGTTTTTCAGGCTCACTGTAGGTGGTGGCAGGCAAAGAGACAGGGGCTTGTGGCTTACCAATTTACTAATTGGTAGGCCTGTCAACCTGTGCTGCAGTGTCATTGACCTTGTCTTTGCTTTGGTGTTTTTTTATGCAGAGAGTGCCACCATTATGCCATAGCTTTCAATAGAAGCTTTTCACAGCATGTTATGGAATACCTGCTGTGCAAAACAATGTTGCTAAATGTGCTCTTATGATAAATATAATAAAACACCACATTGGATATTGTAAGAGGAGTAAGATCTGCAGTTAGATCCAATGTTCCAATGCCTGCTTTACTAATGTTAGAGTGTTTTTTTTTTCTATTCTTTTTCTTCTCCTTTTATTTTGGTTATCAATGGCTGTCAAAAACGTACTACACAAGCAGCCCATAAAATTATGGGATTCGATATAACATCACAATATGAAACAAAACTAATTACATACAGACCCTCTCAAGCAATACACTGAATTACTTCTATAAAGTTGTACACAAATGACATCACTTTGGCTGTACACAGAAAAGTCTCTCTTATATAAGAACATAAAATAGATAAGCTACTGTATTATGTATTAACATTTGCAGAGTATATATCATATAGTATAGTTCAGAGGCTGTCAACCTTTTTCATGTTGAGGACCTAAATTGATACATGTCAAGGACCCCCATTTGATAAGATTTTGCCTGGGGGACTTTTATCTGAAATGTTTTGTTTGTTAGCTATGATTAAGACCAGAATGTTACACCTAATAACTACAGTTGAGGATATAACTGTGGAAAAGTATAATCTTTGATCTGTAGTAAATTACATTGTGAAAATAAACTATTCCACATATTTCTGTGGGCCCCAGGAACTCCCTCAAAGACCCCTGGTTGAGAATCACTGATGCCACTAAAGTAGCATAGCATAGCATAGCATAGCATAGCATAGCATAGCATAGCATAAAAAAGTAGGCTATAGTATAATATTGTATAGTACAGTATTGTATAGCATAGTTTCATGGTATAGTATGGCATATTGCAGTATAGTATACTGCAGTAATGAAATGAAGTTTCTGAAGGAGGGCATGACGGAAAAAGTTTGATTACCATTGATATAGTGAAATATGACCGGATAGTATAACGCAATACAGTATAGAATAACAAAAACATTATGAAACACTTGCTCTCTGTATATAAAATTAGTGTTTATATGGGTTTAATTTGGAAAAAAAAGAGGTATTGTCCTTTTCTTTTACTGCCAGCATCACTGCGCAGTGTGTTTGATGAGGTGTGAAATGCCCCGTGGGCTGACAATATGTCTGTCATTGGAACGTCCTTACATGTTAACAAGTGCCTGTGGATCTGCGTGCTTGTAGGTGCAGTTTGTGGGGTTCATGTGGCATATCTGCGTGATCCTGTTTGCATATGCAACATCATGCAAGAGTGGCTTTTCACGTAGAAATGTGCACATATTGTGCGGGTTGAGTGCTATGTGGATGCACATGTGTCGGGGCTTCCATGACTTCTTCCTGTGTGAGGAGGGTGATTATATTAAGTATGGATTTCCAAAGCATGCAAAAAGACTGGTAATATTTGACATATATAACGATATATATAACAGTAAACACACAGGAAGAGGAGCTGTGGTTTTGTGGTCTATCCTCCTTTTTTATTGAATTGATAAACTCAAGGAAATTCACTCTTTTCCTAAAACATTTGAAGTGCATTAGACAGCATTGAGATCAATATACTTTTGAGACATCCCACTACTTAAAAAATATACTTTTCCTCAACTGGAGTTTAAATGTTATGGATCAAAGTGCACTATATGATTTCTTTCTGTACTTAGTGATCTCAGATGATTCTTGCTCACTATGCGCTTCTTTACTCACAGAATGTGCTTGAAGGGTGGTCCCATGTACCTAATATGTACTGAGCTTCCACCTTTATGGCACTCCTAGTCCAGTTTTTATCCACATTAAACAATTCTGCACCTAACGCTCAAGTAACCAACCTTATACAGGAAGTAGTGCACTCTATATGTGGCAGCTGGCTCATCACATGCAAATTCATAACTTTTTATGTGTGTAATGTTTTATTTTTATTTTTGTATGTTAATCCTGTTAAGCCTGTATGTTTTTACTTGCAAATAGTAGTGCCATGAGGACTTCCTTTTTTTAATACTGACAATGCTAGATGTAGAGTAACAAAGTCTACCAGCCTTCATCTGATAGTGTGGGATACACAGGCACAAGGTTTGACATTAGTACCCGCCCAACAGGCAAAGGGACGTAGAATTCCAGTGGTATATAACACAGTTACTACACAATTACACACTCTTACTAGTCACTTCATTTGGCAGGATATGCATGTATTGCATAACCAAAGTTCCAAAGCTTAAGTTTTGCCCAGAATTTTTTAGCTGGCCAACGTTAGTAACAAGCCATGCAGCCATGCAGCTCTACATGTCTCATAGACCAGTTCTTATGATTTTATGTAAAAGCACATACTGTCATGCTTCTGTCAGACCATGTTTTTGTTTTTTTTTTTCATTTTTTGTTTTTCAATTTTTTGTTTCAGATTTATTTTCCTAATCTCTGTCTCTTATCATTTTAGATCCCCATATCCTGTCATGTTTTCACTCCTGCGCCATTGTCTGCCCTACCCCTGATGTGTTTCACCTGTGTCTCATTGCCACACACCTGTCTTGTTTTCCTTCCATCCCCCTGTGTATATAAGCTGTGACTTCCCATCTCTTTGTTCATCTTTGTCTATAGCAAACGTTCCAGCCATATTTCAGAGTAAGCCTTCTCATGCCTTGTTGTTTGTATAGTGTACAGTGTCTGTTTTTTGACCCTGCCTTAGCCTTTCCCTGTAAGCGTGACACACACAACAGCTTATATGATATTCTACAGAATGAATGAAGTTACATAATTAACGTCAAGGTACCTCAAAATGACTCAATGCTCACATGGTTTCGAACATGTCTCCAAAGGAAAGTCCTTGGAGAAAGTCTATGGTTTTGTAACACATCCACCACCTAAACCTGCCTCCTTACAAGGCTGCTTGGAACCCCTTCCTAGTTTACTCCATTCAGTGCATTGGTCACTTGCAAAATATGTGGGTTATGCACGAATTACAGGCTAATCACTACATGGGATATGTACCAATATGGGTGCATTACTTTAAGTAGGAAACCATACAAACAGCGCATAAGAACAGCCTGTGGAGAGTTTTTAACAAGACAAAGTCAATGTGTCACCATTGCTCCATTGTTGTTTGATATGTGAATGAAATCCGTATCTGACATGCTCATTCAACAGCATCACTCAGATGTGCCAATCAACAGGACAAGGTAACGACATACCAGAGCCCAATATTAATTCCTTATCACCGCTGCCTTTAAACAACATTTAGACAAAAGAGAAGAATGGGTTCAAACTATTACTGGAATTTCCATTGGCATATAGCCAAGTTTTGTTTTTTAGCACTCTATTTAGTATTTTCAGTTTCATAGTACAAGAGATGCTTTTCAGTGTTGTTTGGGTATTTGACCAATGCTGTGTTACACAGTCTTGATTTCATTGTCCAAAGTCATTTTGACTTTACGTTGTGCTGCTTTCAGATGCCGTTCAGTCTTAAAGTATTTAAATCTTTGAACCCTTACCAAAGTAATATGATTTCTTTCAAAAGCATGGGGGAATGGATAATAAGCAACTTGATAAGAAATATTCTACAGATATATTCTACAGAAATTAGTATGCGTAGAAAAATATTTTTTTTTAAAGCAAGGGAAAATACCTGAGGGAAAAAGAAAAAAATTATATTTATCACAATTACATATTTAAAATTATGTTACATCATGTTTTGCATTTTGAAGCACCTTTTCAGGTAATTTCCTTATTTATTTATTTATTATTTTTTAAATTTCTTTTCTGTTATTTATTTCTTTACTTACTTACTAATTTTTAGGTAATTTCCTTGTACTTTTGACAAATTTCCTGCAAATTTTTGGGTCTTTTCCCCTCTTACTGCCCATTGTCTTCCTTCTGTGTTTTTGAAAGAAATCAAGTCAGTTTGCTTAGGTTTCAAATGTTTAAAAGCTAAATCTTTGTGTACATTTTAGCACACCATAGTCAACTTGAATCAAATGAAATGTAATTTCCCAACAACAGAATTGTGGATAGTCACAATGCTGATTGGCCAGTTACTTTGAAAAACCACGGTGGCTGGTGAGCAATAAAGTTAATGTTAAGCCCTTCACGGACCTATAAAGAAGGTGTTCTGTTCACATATATCTAAACACTGCCATATGGAATTGACAAAGGACTCAAAAAAGAGTTGAACAGACTCATTTAACTGAACAGTGCCCTCTAGCAATGACATTCTCAACTTATTGTGCAAAAGCACAGATCGTGAAGGAATTCTATGGCATGAACAGTAATGTCAAACCCTGCTGCGAATGTTAGAATGGATTCCCACTTACCACGTGCAAAAATAATCACGGGAAAGCAACCAATTCCTCATACCGAAATGTCTCTCTCTCTTCTTCAGCTTCTCTCTGTCTCTTTTTCTCTCTCTCTCACTGCTCTCTCATTACTCATATAATTCTGTTACCTAGCACCACGATGAGACATCAATTCTTCTGCCACCGAGAATTGCAAATTAGCTTTGAGTTAGCTCTTGAGGAGATGGGAGGAGACAGGAGTGGGAGGCGGAGAAGAGATAAGCTGATGAGTATGTTTGAATTAGTCCTCATTCGCAGTGGGAGAGATACAATGCTGCGGAATTTGAGAGACTTTCGGTGGCAAATTGGGGTGTTTTAATGTCATGAGTGACGATTTGCATCAGAGCGGCGTGCTGTGTCGGCTGCATTCCAGTGTGGTCGGGGTCTCCCGCAGCAGGTTCCAGCCAGGGAGAAATTAACATGCCACTGAGATTCAAACTGGCTTGCAAGGTCAGTTGACTGGAAAATAATGAGCAATGAGCTAAACATGGGGGAAATTACACCAAGCAGTCTGCTAAACGCACGGCAGAGATGTTATTATTGATTGCAAAATGAGTGGCAGACTTTCAATATCTTAACAGAATTTCAATAATATTCAATGAAAGAATTAAATGGGAAAATCTCATAAATGTGTTAAACCACATTGATCCTTAAAGCTCTTCTTCTCTGTGCATGCTTTGTCAAACACTGCCTCCTTTTGATATTTGAGCATTTTCTCTCATTCTCTTACACAAAGGCCAGACAGGGACAGATTCAATTTCAAGCATAAATAAATATTGTGAAAAGGTCACCTTTCCATCTGTTATTTGTGCAACCTCTAAAAGTAATTACATACAGAACGGTGTAGGCAAAGCTGTTTGTGTGCTTTCGTTGTCTAAACAGCATATCTCCCAGAGCTCATTTCATATACACCTGAGGACTGTGCAATGGTAAACAAGAGTAAATAAATACAAAAACTGATTGCTTGCATGCTGACATACGGGCTCATTTAAAGGTATTAATTACACATTTTGCAAAAGTGTTACTGTTTTGCTGTCTTCTTTGGAAAAAACATACTTTAAGGTTGGGTTTTAGTCACATTGATTTTTTTTTTCCAATTACCTTTTTAGTATTTGAAAGACATTTTTCTTTTTCTTATGTCCTACTGTAAATATCATGGTGAAAAAAAGCCAGTTGCAGAAACATGTACAGCTTTTAACATCAGAGGTACTGTACATTAAAAATCATGTGTTATCTCAGCAGAATTAGACCTCATAAACTCATAGGCTATAATGCATGCATTATAAATGACATAATAGGCCGCGTCTTCCCTGCAGCACAGGATCGCGTGCTTGCCTCCTTTTAGAGAGAAGCAACAGAAAGAGGTCAAACGTGACATCAAGGGAAGGCAAGTGATGGCACTATGGCACACACTGCACTTTAAAAGGAGCGAGACAGAGAGAGAGAACTTTCTCTCGGGAGTGATTTTAAAGGCCAGGTGGGTTCTCTGTTGTCTAACTTTAGATCCAGGTTATACTGGCTGTTCTAACCAGGATGGGTTTCTTCTAGAATAGAATTTGGTACAATTTCTGAATACAAAGTATTGGAAGGTGCTGTCACTGGTTTTGGTGGCAATCCAACCACCAAAATACAGAGAACTGACACATAAGATTTTTTTTTTAAACTAAAAGTTAACCCTTAAATGCATGGATGTTTTTTTCTTGCATTCCTTGGGTTTTTTAAGATTAAGAAGTTTAATCCATGTGTTGAAATCATATTGCTGCTAAACATGTGCATGTATTATTAACATTAACAAACATATGTGTATACAAAAAATGTATTGTTGCTATTTGTGAATTTAAAAAAAATCATTTCTGGGTGTAATTTTTTTATTTTATTTTTATATATATATATATTTCAGCAAAGCCTGTGGCAGTATATTTTATATTTTCTGTCTTGTGCTGTCTATATAGTATAGACAGTATGACAGTAGACTAAAATGCAAATTGGACAGACAGCACCAAGCAGTAACCTCCAAGGCTGAAAAATGAAGCCAATCCGAAAGTGCCAAAAATGGCAGTTCCTCTGATGGCCACTTGAGACTGGTTCCAAAACAGAGTAAATTCCCATAGACCCCAATATTAAAATGCCTGACTTTACGGCATAAATATACGCATAAAGCTAATAACATTTTTCATTACTGTGGCTGTATTTATCCTTAGTAAAAATAAGACAACAGTTCAGTGCGTGTGCCTAAAGGAATGAACAAAATGAATTCGATTAAGTGTAATATAGTATAGGGTTAACCAAGCCAAAATCTGCGCCAAAAATGTCGCAGAGAATTGTCACTGCCAACCATGTGTTTCAATTTGTGCTTCAATGTTGGAAGACCCACCATTTAAATTGTTAAATTGTAGCCTTGTCTTAAGTGACAGTCATTCTCATTTTAATCACTCTTTAGGCCATCTAATAACCACAGTAACAAGACCATTTGACAGCCCAAATGATGCCTACAGTGTGTCCCAGCACCTATTGCATTCGTATTCATCTATGAATTTAATGCTCTTCAGATGAGTAAAGCTATTGAGGAGTGGAGAGGCAGAAATTTCTGCAGCTCACTCAAAGAATTTTGTTTATCTCGGTGCTCTCAGACGCTTCAGGCTGTTTGTTTGCTACCCCCAAACAGGTCCCTGCTCACGCTCAGAGGAAACCTGCTTCTCTTTGCTCCATGGCAAATGTGGGAAATGCTACCCCCTTAACTGCTTTATATAAGGCAAAGCATAACTTAGAGATGGCATGAAACCATCATGGAAAGACACAAACAAAAGGTGAACATTTGCAGATTCACTCTAGACACCATGAAGTGAGGACACACTTGCTTGAGTCGCAAATATTTTGACTTTAGCAATTATCTTAAGTTTTATGACTCCAGCTCCTTAATCTTTGAAGTAAATAAAGTCAGACATAAATTGCCTTCACTGTGTAGCTATACACATGCTCATTGAAACGCAGAACAAGAGAAATCATCAGTGTTCCCAAGTCACTCCACACTCTAGACAAAATCACAATCTCTCTCTCCGTGGTGCCTACATATCCAGCTGGTGAGCCATGCAAATATTTAATTACATATGTCACCCTGAAAAATGAATTCTATCTAAACAGAGCTGATGACTTTTATTGGACTCCAATGGTGATCAAGAAATTACAGCAAAACTGTCAGATCTGCCACTACGTATGGGAGCCTTGACAGAAATAACAAAGCCCACATTTCTCCTACGGAGATAGTCAACGCATGCACTTATTAAAGAAATAATAAATAGCATATAGCGAAAACATAATCTTTTATTGTCACTTTAAGGCTTGTACTGACACTTAATTTGCATCACTGACCAACATGTTAATCACTTACCTTTAGCATGCCATGCAAAGCCACAAGAAATGATACATAAATACTAATACTAAGTTACCAGAAGAAAATGCTGGCATCGTACATTTCTGCATACCACGGATACATTGCATTTGTACTTTTTATGCATATCACATTAATGTTTCTAAAGAAAAAATGTTTACATGTACTTCTATACAAGCTGACTTTGTCAAAAGATGATGGTGTGACGACTAGGTGAGATGAAGCTGTGGACCACTGCAGCTCATTGTTTTAGATCAACAAACAACAACGCATTTTTCTGGCAAGACATGGCAGCATTTCCAGAGACATTTGTACCACCCACACCAGTTGTTTTTTAGCAAAACATGGGCGGCATTTCCAGCAGCAAGTTGGCTACTTAAACTGGGTCTTTCATAAACAGACATCAGTGGCAATTCCAGCAGAACTTGGGTCACCAAAACTTGTTGTTTTTCAGCAAGACAACAGGCAGCATATCCAGTGGACACCAAAACAAGGTGTTTCCAGTGGCATTTCAAACCGTGATTGCACCACCAAAAACAGGTATTTTAACCCATAATATGGTCTTTTTCTAACCATAACCAAGTGGGTTTTGTGCCTAAACATAACCAAACACTAACCACAGCATTGTTTAAATGTAAAGACACACAGTTTCAGTACTGGCTACATGTTAACACAAATGTTACATATTCATGGTTTGCAGAAACATACAATACCAACATGTATTTTGCAGATTATGCTAGATATGCGTACAACTATATTGCTATGAATGAATGAATGAATGATAGGCATGCTATGGGTCACTCTATTTATTTGATTTAATTGATTCAGATTGATGTTTGTTTTGCTTTTTTCTAGTTCTATCTTTTCACATTAGCAAATATGTCCAATCAACTATCTGCCTGCAAAGTTCTGTGAAAAGAAAAAAAAAATACATGATTAACGGACAGTAGAGGGTGTATTACTAATAGAATAAAGCTGAGCATTTTGTGTTTTTGCAGTAACTTACGCACTCTGCCTCACTATTGGGTAAACCTGCATACTTTGGATCAACAGCACAATGGTTTCCTCACTTTTTAACCTAAATGGACCCACTGTCAGCTCAAATAAGGTGGTTTTGTTAGACAGTCATCTGCACATAGCAAATACAAGACAGGGGTGCTTTGAAAGAATTGCGTCCTCTCTGAAAATGCCAATAACTTGTAACCTGGTATAGCATCACTCTGAAAACACAAAGATATCAAAATACTTAAATACAACCACAGTTTGGATGCAGCATCCAGCACTGAGATGGTAGAAAACAATTAAGACAGTGTATGTGTTCTGACAACTTTGAAAAGGTGCATGAAATATCCACTATGGGGTTGTGTAGTGGTGTTTTGACACTCCAGGATTGCAGTTTTAAAACCTCAGCCATCTGTGCCAAGGTCTAATGTGAAGCAGCTTGTCGTAAAGTCTTTGTTGGCCTCAGAGTCCAGGAACCATGAGGCTAATAACATCACTGTTGTTAAAATTTACTGTGTTTCTACTCGCCAAAGTCAGATCCCTCATTGATCAGAGTAAATCAACTCTCACCAAACCATAAAACATCATCTCGGAGTGATACCACTAATGATCTGCCCCAGTAGACGACACCCGCTGTCTGAAGGGTTGCTGCTGTATCAAAGCCATGCTGTCTGTCTCTTCTCCCCCCATGGCCTCATCACACTTCATCTAATAATGGGAATTTACGGCAGGTTCTTTTTTTCTTGCTCGCTTGGAGAGATAAACAGGCGATTGATGAATCAGGCGTAATGCACAGGCTTACGGGCACAGACAGCACGCAGCCCACAGTAAATATGTGCAGACAGGATCGGATTTCGGCATTAGCAGTGAGGAGATGCATTTATTTGCCTCTCACCCAGACTCATAACAGCACTGAGCCTCAATTACCACGTCTGAGAGGTGCAGATAATACATGCAAACGGCACCACTCCCAACCATTACCAGCACATATATACAGTTTTCTTTTCACACTGTCTGTCTGAACTGCACTTCATTGAACGGTGTTCATAACATCTACAGTAGAGTGATTATAGCAATGATGGTGTATGTGTGTGTATGTGTGTGTGTGTGTGTGTGTAGTGTATGTGGTTGCTACATGTGTTTGAACACGAGTGTTTACATGTGCCAAGCTTCCCAGCCAATACATAGAAAGAAAGAATCATATGGTCTGCCCTTCTGCAAGTTTCTACAATCACTATCACATCATTTAAAATGGGTCCACTCCAGGCAAAAGTCCATGTGTCATAAAGATGCATGCTTCAGCTATACTTTTTCACATCACGTTTCCTTTTTACTTTTGGAGCATTGGTAATTTATGATGGCTAATAAGCTGCAGGGCAATATGTCATCTGAAAAGAAGTAGAAATAAAACTTTTAACATTTTGGCCTTGGGACTCCCACTGTATCCCAAGTTAATACTCATTTTACCTGGGTTCCAGGAGGCTGGGTTAGCAATGGAAAAGTGACAAATTTATTGTATATTAAACAGCAACACTAAGGTCGTGAATGGGCAAGAAGTGTAAAAATTAAGTTAATTGATCAATGCACTGAAAAAGTTTGAACCACACCATTAAAAGAAACATGTTCAAAAGTCACATTCTGTTACTTTAATTTTCAGCTTTCAGATCTTAAACACAAACTTTTTAACTGGGAGTTTGTGACTAAACATGCATGATCTGACTTGAATTTTATTACGATACCTGTGGCTTGGCTGAGGATTTGTCCAAAATGACTTGAGGCTTAATTTGAAGATGTCTTATAAAGGCCCTGAGATTGACTTGAGAGTTGACTTGAAGTTGACAGACTTGTGATCTGACAATACTTTCCCTGTCAAATAATAAGCAATAAGACTTGACTGTAGACCTTCTCTGTCAGACTTCACACTTGACTTGGACTTGTCTCAAATTATTTGAGCCTGATCTTGACTGACCTTGAAACTTGACCTAAGCCTTGACTGGGACTTGGTTTCATACCTGATTTAAGACCTGTACTTTCAGATTGGAAACTACTCTTAGATTTATCTCAAATTATTTGAGCTTTGACCTGAGACCTGGTCTAAACACTTGACTCTTGCCTTGGACCTGTCTTAAATGATCTGAGACTTGACTTGAGACTCACTCCCATAGATCTGAGACTCGTTTCAAACTGTTTGAGAATTGTGCTGGACTTGCTTTGAGACCTAACTTAAGACCTCTTCTGTTAGAACTTGGATTTATCTCGAATTGAGCTTTGACTTGAGACCTGCTTTGAAAGACTTAAGAGTTGACCTGACAGACTTGAGACTTGACTTGGGCATGTCTTGAAGTATCTTAGACTTGACTTTAGACTTACTCTCAAGGACCTTTAAATCTACTCAAACTTTTCAAGACTAGAACTGAGACCTGCTCTGACTGACTGGAGACTTGGCCTGCACTTGTCTCTAATGACTTGACTTGTCCCAAATGTCTCACAAAGGTTACAGAAAATATTATAATGCTGCAACTTTAAGTCTCTTCACCTTCACTGAGTTCTCAGTACTTGGATGCACAGTGTCTCTCTGTGTTGAGCTGAGCACCAGGAGAAGGCCCTGCTAAACCAGCAGCTTAGCCGCAGTGCAGTGCTTGCAGCCTGGGTAAACTGTCAGCCCCCTCCCCTCTCCTCCGCCCACTGGATGTCAGCCCTGAATTGTGTTTTGATGTTTCTTCAGACCTACAATTGAGCTCCATTCTCAACAGCCAAAACAGACATTTGTCAATTCATATGCATCAGGGCACTTTTTTTCCCCTCTCCCTCTCATCCGCCGCCACTTTCTCTCTCAGCTGTGCCTTCCCTAGTTTTAACTCTACCATTGCACTCAGTAACATCAACCAGTATGAGGATATGAGTGGCCACGAGGCCCCCTGCTGCGAGTGGTGTCACATGTGATTACCATTATTTATAAAACTCACTCAGGCTCGGTTGCGCAGTCGGCCTCTCCCGGCCCTTGGCCCTGCACACTACAGTCAATATTTGCACGCAATCCTGAACTGTTGAGAGTTTCCATGGTGGTGAGAGCCTCCATTACATGAAATATTCAGGGCGCACGGAGACTCCCGTGAGGCCCAGCGCAGGGTTTTTACTCCGATTTGATTATACGACATGATTTTTTCATGAGCTATGACAGTCCTGTTGAATTAGAGTCAGCTCTGAATCCGTGTGATAGTCACGGAAGCCAGAGAGGAGGAGGAGCAGGCTGTCCTCTTCCCTTAATCTGTCTTTAACTCTCTCTGTCTGAATAAGGAGAGAACAAATTTAACCAGGAAAAAGAAAGATCCCTTATAAAAACACAAAAAATACATCATGTGGACATGTGCTTGGTACTGCATAATATCATCATGTCAAAGATAGATAGATCATACCTGTACATAATGCCAAAGCGTTTTAGCTCTGTCTCCTTTGAAAGATGTTATACCAAGATATATGTTGTTAAACCGATGTTGGCAATGACTAGTAATTGGTTCTGTTTATCGTTATTATCCTCAGAACCATGTTAAAAACTGTGAAAGGGCTTTTAGAGTGCAGGACAGTAACATTATAGAAATTGTAAGAATTCTCATTCTTTCTTAACAATAATAGAGTGCCACAGGGATGACGTTTTTCTGTAGGCCAACGTGAAAGTTAGCATCACCCTGGTTCAAAAAGAAGGTGAATGCAAATTATTTTCTGGCTTTAAGGACTCATTACTATTCTATTTTGCTATTAATAGCTTATATCAGTTTAGTGTATTAGGCATCTTGTTAGGAAGTAGGGTTGGGTGCCAAAACCCTGTGCCACTATGGTACCTGTTCCTACGTGACTGGTACGTACCTGATCGAATCAAAACGCAGATTTCAGTGCCTCATATCGATGCCGGATCGTGTGCTTACCATTACCAAGTGTGGAAAGAGAGAAAAAGAATTAATTTGTGTTACGTGTAACTGTAAGGCTGTGACAACCAGAGCAGAGAATATGAAGTTAAACTTAGCAGTGCAGTGTGAGTACAGCTTCACCTATTTGTCAGTTATTAAATGCTACAACTTTCTGTGTCTTGCTAGCCAACTGCTTATAAAAATGAAGAGGGCTAACCCAGAGCAAATTTGTAAATAATAGGATGGCGAAGGAATGGCGTGCCTCAAGGTCTTTGCACACTGAGTCCATTTTTTTCCAGATGCAGTTTTTTATTCCATCATCTGAAAAAAAATAAATAAATCATACACACAGAAACCTTGCATACTGAGTACAGCACGTTTTATATTTTTTGAGAACATTTGCAATATGAGACCAAATGTAAAGACACATTTGTTCTCTTGCTTCTCTCTCGTTGCATCTATCTCCCTGGCTGTCACCACTCTTGTCCTGTGTCTTGCATATGGCACGGCAGCTGCATGAAGGGACTGAGCTGTCCTCCCTCTCTGTTTTCACACTTTCCCTGTCTTTGTCTGTGTGCGGTCCACATACTCCTCCTCGTCATCATCATTCACCTGAATATTACTATCTGACCTGTTAAAAGCGAGCCATCTGAGTTATTAAAGTATGCACTCTGTTCCTCTGTCCCGCCACCACATTTTCTTCACTGATTCTCGGTCAAACAACCCCACAGCGATTTTTGAGGTATGTGGAAAATGCTGAAATTCAAACTTTCATGACAGACAAAAGTTTCTGTATCAGTGTGTAAATGTGATTGACATACATAGGTTTTATTTATTTTTAGACGTAAGCCAATTTCGGATCAAAAAAAGGACTCAGTGTGCAAAGGCCTTAACTCTGCCTCTGATTGGCTTACCTTGACATTCTCTTGCCTAAACCCTAACCAACAAAGGAAACAAGTACTGGCCAATCATAGGGAGAATAGGGCGGCTCATTTCTTTGCTATCTTTGGATTTGAAAATTTGCTAATCCCAAAGTTAGTAAGTGAAATTAGCTTTACTTTGAAGTTGGACTGTTAACACGAACCAACTCAATAAGATAAGGGAGAAATGCCAGGCTATTGAGTCTCCGCTTAGTTAGGAAGGAAATTATTGACCCAGATTCAAAATTGAATTTGCTGTTATTAGTGCTGTAACTGTTAGTATTGATTTTTTTGAAGCTGGTTCAGATTTTTTTATGTGAATTTGCCAGCAGTGTTTTGTGAGTTAGACTAAGTATTGGTTCAGGTGCAGTTTAGGCATCCAAACTATTTTAAAAGTATCATCTGAGCACCAGTATTGGGAAAAAAAAAAAAAAAATACCCAACCCTATTAGAAAGTCAGTGCACTATAAATCCTTACAGTGAATATATCACCAGATAAAATGCAGCACGTCCATAGTTTCAGAGGTGCATGACACTGAGAGGCTGATATTTTACTTTTAATATGAGATAAATTGAACTGGTCTAACCTATGTCCTGTTGCCAAGCAGCTCTATGAACCCCACCTCTATTTCTGCTGCACTCATTCACACATTATTGCCCTATGCAATCTGTGCAGCCATATATTGTAATTATCTGTAACTTTCTTATCACAAGATGTGGCTTCCATAAAGAAGTAAAGCAGTAATTTACTCTAAACCATTTAAGACAACAGTAATTACAACTAGGCTGTGCAGGATATGAAGGACTAAGTGTTTGTTGAAATGGTCAGCCTGAAAGCTTTGAGTGTATGAATACATGAAAGAGTGCCAAGAACAGAAAGAAAAAAGGAGTAATGCATAATGAAGTATTTGACGATAACAGTGCTGCCACAGACAGTTATGGTATAATGAGCGTAAAATGATCATTAGGGGCTTCTAATGGCAAAATCAGTCATGCTACCACACACAAACACAGCCTGTGTTAACACTGTGTTGATGCTGTGTGACAATTTTATGCTCCATAAAAATATTCTATATTTTCTGTGATTGTCGAGAAGCAGAACCTAACATGTTTTTAACATCTTGTTTTGGCTAAATGGCCTAACAACACTCAAAATAGAAATGCTATGGTATAAGGTAAAAAACAAATATAATTAAACATTTTCCTTGTCTGAGTGGATAAAACATTTATTTGCTGACTTATGAGTAACACAATATGACTATATTAATACCACATAAGCTACAAATCCTGCACTATTTGACTGGCTTGATAACACATGCTGGTGAAGAATCGATTATTACAGATTATTATATTAAATGAAACAATGTCTAATTATTAAATGGTCGTGAGGGCAAATCCTGTTTATATGACAACCATATAGGAGAGGTCTTTACAGCTGAACATTACGGATTTATTGAATAGAGCTGAATGGAAATATCATATTATGACCAGTAGTCGTGAATTGATTACCAGATAAATTGATTAGCTGGCTAACTGAAAATGAATTGTCAACCTATTTTATCATATGATGTCAGTCATGTAACAAGTTAAAACTTCAAACGTTTCCTGATTCCAGCTTTTCCAATGAGATGATTTGATAAATTTTTCTATTTATGTCTGTCAAGCCTCTGTGTCTGGTCATGTTTTCGTTTTTTCTTCATTTTGTCCATTTCCTGTTAGTTTTATTTTGTTAATCTCTGTCTCATGTCATTTAAGATCCCCACTTCCTTGTCAAGTTTTCCTCCTGTGTGATTACCTTCACTGCCCTAATGTGTTTCACCTGCATCTGATTGTCACACCTGTGTCATGTAAAGTTCCCCTCCTCTTGTGTATATCAGCTGGGTTTTTCCTTCCTTCAGTGCCAGTTTGTCTTTGTCACTAGCAGTAAGCCTTCCAGCATTATTTTTCTTGTGCTAGTGTTCTTATGCCTGTAAATTTTGGACCAGTCTTTAAATCTGCCTCCGTCCAGCCCCTTTTGGATTTGTTTGCCTCATTGATTGATTGCTCGTGTACCGGACCTGTTTTTTGTGATTAAAGACTTTGACTATTACTCACCCGATCTGCTTCTGAGTCATGTGTGTGGCTCTATTCCACGTGAGCCTGATAGTGCCATTGTAAATTGACTATCTTTGACTTCTAGACTGTTGATAAGACAAACAGCTACGTGAAGATGTCGCCTTGGGCTCTGAACACATTTTTAACAGGTAGTTTTTACTACCATCTGATACTTTGTAGATTATGTGGTTAGTTGACAGATTAATCTATAATACAATTAAAGTGCACCCAGAGAGCAGCAGGGATGTGTCTTGATTTTAAGGACATTAGGGGCTTAGACCTGATCTCAGGTCATCTCTAGGGGAGTCCATCAGGAATTTTATTTGATGAACAGTGATGTTTTTTCATGTCCTCTGGCCCCATATTTATGATTTAAAAAAATGTTTTTCCTTTCTTTTTCTTTTTTTTCCACTTCCCAGATGAATTATGTAAAGGGGAAAATATAATTAGTTGTTTGAAATTGTCATTGAGTATTGACTACTTGATGTATAAATTATATCACTGACTAGAAATGGAAAATAGTTAAATGTATGTATTTATGTTGCGGTACATTTACTCAAGTACATGTATGAATGCAATGACAGCTTACTAGTTCCAGAGATTTTATTTTATTTTATTTTTTTAATAATTAAACCTATTTTTACTTTTGAACAAAATATAAAGCCCATATATTTAGATCATGTGTGATCCTAACAATGCCACTGGAGTGCAGATCTCCATCAGGCAGCAGCATTCCTGCTGCGGCGTCTTTGGAAAATGAGCGTCGCATAGCTGCGCCTTATAGAATTTTCTCTCCTAGCCTCCTCACAGATAAGGTGGCAACTTATTTCAGATGGCTTTTCACTTCATATTATGCCTATATTTAGTGGTTCATATAATATTGGGTATGGAATTAATCTAAAGATGTTTTAGTTTAAAATGACACCAAACATTTCTGTGGCTGTCATTTTTTCAGCCACAACAAACTTTTCAGGAATGTCTTCTGCCCATGCTTTTGTAATGTGGTTTTGTTGATGACTTGCTCCTCTACCAACCAATTAAAATAAGTGAGGGGTCAGCAATCAATAACATTATAAAACACTTATTTATTTATTTTTTTCAGTAATTGAATCACTACATGTAAAAGAGATCCTTGAGCATACAATCAGAAATGTGCACAAAATATTAGGCTGGCTTGTCCTGTAGTTTGCTAGATGAGCTGCAGACAGATAAATAAATGATGCACATGCACACGACATAAAACAATCCCCTCCAAGCTCATGAATGGCGGAGATAAAAATCAGTAGTCACTGCTCAAATGACACTTAAAATATGACCGATAATCATAAAGGTGATAGCAGTCTAAAAGATTCACGTTTTCAAGATTTCCAACATTTTGACAGCAATATCTTGAGAAAATCTTATCACACGCAACTATTTTATTATTCATTGTGTTGCTCAGTGATGAAGAGTTGCTGTGATATTTTCAGACACTGTGGGAGTCGACTCCTCACTAGGACGGTCAAGGTCATTCTCAACACATGCCTTTGGTCCACTGCACCAGATGATTGTCAGCTGAGTCCAACATTGTCGATTTGGCCTTTTGATTCACACAAACATGCGTGTGAGCAGACATAGCTACACACACACACACACACACACACACACACACACACGCACACACACACACAAACACAGTGAGAGTAAGAGATTATTGGCTCCTGGCTTTAACAGACTGAATCCTGGCTTCCCAAACACAGACCTGTTTATGTGTGACCCAGCTTGAAACGATATGATTGGTTAGGGCCCACCAACGTGCACAGAATGACAGCCGGTGGAGTGTACACATACACAAACACACACACTGAATGGCATCCTGGGCTGAATACAGATGGAAGGAGTTCTTTTTTCATTGCTTGTCTAATTGCTTTTCTTAGCTCCATGCTAACATCTTACAGTACTTTTCTAATGGCAGCTTACATTACAGCGGGTTAGTGTTTGACTTTCCTGTTTGAACCCATAATAGGAACCATTTAGCATCTGATGATGGCGTATTCTTTAATCTGTATATTATTAGAGTTGTCTATTATGATTATTTTTGCATTATAAAACAAAAGGAAATTAAATCAATGTCACTTTTCTCTCTGTTGGGGATTAAAATAATTATTTCCAAATCATTTTTACAAGTAGATTATACATGTTGAAAAAAAAAAAACATTCTGGACTAAAGAGCTTTATGACCTGTTTGGATTCTAATGTGCTGCAATTACCAAACATTTCAAGAGAGATTGTTATATATTTAAAGGTATACTATGAAGGAATTGTTGGTTACTGTTTGTAAACAATATCCTTAGCAAAAGTGACAGTCAATTTCAGATTCATTTTCATTGGCTAAATTTGCATTTTCTGTGTTATGTCTGCCATTTTTGTAACATTCTCCTGGAGGCATGCTGCCTATTGTCTGACACCTGGCTGCAACCTTTTTATAAAGTCCCGACTTCACCTTGCTGCCCCCAAGAATGTCCCGAACATAGCTGAAATAAGAAAATAAATAAATAAATGCATACAGACAGAGGGCAGAATCTTTGCAGACAGATATACCGTCACACACTTCCACTGGGTCGGACGTGACGATTTAAAGGGATTACTTATGTATGAGTCTGTATATTGGGTTTTTTTTTGTTGTTGTTGTTGTTTTTTAGGAAAGTCCTGCATTAAAGTACCTTTAGCTTCCATTTTTTAAATGAAGTTGAACTCTAACCTAATTTAAGGATTTCAACATATGCCACAAAATGTTCAAACACTCTGGCTAGTCGTCGCTTGAAAGCCTGTGTATGTATATCTTTCTGACCATAGCACAGCCCTTGAGTGGCATAACCAGACTGAACCATACTTCAGTAGGAAATAATCAAGTGTTGTATTTATATGACCAAAACACCATTAGAAGCTATGGCCCACATTGTATTTTTTTCATTGAATAAGTAAATATGAAATGTTGGTTATTCATTAAAAAAAAACACTTTCATTAGTTGTATTTGTTTAAAAATGTATTTTAGAACAGTTAAAATTGAAAATGTAATTTCTGGTTGTTAATGAATGCATGGACAAAAAAATGTTAATGAAGTGCAGTGTGACCCACTGACAGCAACACCCTCTAACAGGCAGACCCAGCGGGGGGGTTCTTTGGGTTAACAGATTGCAAAGTTCTGGTACAAAAGTGCTTGAAAGTGTATAGTGCTATGAGCTGTTTAAACTATTATGCTGTGTTTGCAGGACCACATCATCACACACCTTCACTCTATCAGTAAGAAAACTGTTTTCATCAAAGCTCCGTCTGTGGCTCAGCAAATTCATCGCAGGCTTTTAAAGAGGCCTGCAGGACCTGCAGATGGAGCATTTTGACAAACCAGGTGAGGTAGTATGAGGAGACATTTATATTCCTAATACCTTTTATCCTTACTATAAATATAGGCATACAAACTCTTTAACTATTGCTGGAATGAAAAAGAAAAAAGAAATTAAAAGCCATACACAACTGTCCAAAATAATCATAAGCAGGTAAAATCATGATTATGAATAAACGTAGGAAATTGCCATTTTTATTATTATAGGTTCTAGTATAACATTGCACTGCAGTACTGCATGTGGTTTGTCCAAGTGGTGTTGCCGTACCCCAAGAGAACAAGGCTCAAGAGCCTTCATTACATTGAATTTGTGAGGCAGCCCATGATTGTTTATGTTGCACTGCATGTGTAAGTGATGTCATAGCTTTCATTTATTTGTATAGTAAACTGTATAGCCATACTTTCTTATCATAAACCCAACAACAACAATACTACTACTACTTATAATAATAATAATAATAATAAGAAGAAGAAGAAGAAGAAGAAGAAGAATAAGAAGAATAATAAGAATAATAACAATTCAAAGTAGGAAACAAGTTTTCTTTCTTTTTTTAAAATGTATTTATGTATTTGTTTATCTTTCTATTTATCATCTATTTATTTATTATCAAGTTAACTCTACAGCTACATGGCTGAATCACAATAACCAAATCATAGGAAGACAAAATGTGTTCTAAATACAAGTGTATTTAGAAAAATTAATAGCTATTTTTAAATACCAGATACTGAATCAGTCTATAATAATAATAATAATAATTCATATTTCAAACCATTGTTAACGTCGTTAGGCTGACTAAGGGGGAAGAATGGGAAACTGTGCACCATAGCCACCATTTTTGCAGTATATTTTAACAAAATCTCACTTGCATATAGGACATACACCATATGCATATTTATATTTGACTGCCTAGCAGTTCCTTTAAGCACAATGCGGGCCATCACAAATCTATGATTCCTCCTGGCTTCTCTCATCAAATCCATCCATGCAAATCTCCAATTAATCAATTTTGTCAGGAGAAAAGGTCAAGTTTGCATATTTGCTATTCTTAAGAAGCCATACTTACCATTTTATCTCTCAGCTGTAGCACTGAGGGAAGCCTGCTGCTCTGGAACAAATCAAACCCATCACTTGAGAGTGTGCTTCTCTTTCTGATGACTGCGGGGATCGGACTGAGCAACTGTGTCTGATTGTTTGACAACAATGTCAGTGCGAGGTAGAGTGCTGCACAGACAATTGTCATTGTCCTTTCTCATTCAGAACTCTGCATATCCTCTTTTGCACAGCCCCAAATTGATTGTAAAATGGCAATTAGCTTAACCAGTGAAGACTTTGTGCACTGGACTGTGGTATAATACCAGCATTTATAACGTATTGATCCTCAGGAAAGTCAAAGCCACAAAGTCCCTCATGAAGCCTTAACACTGGCCCAGAATGTAGGCTGGTAGTTTGAAAAGACTGCTGTGTGTTATCACTGGTCTAATTGAAGTGGTAACAGCTTCATCACTACAGCCGCAGGGTGTGAAGAAATGAAGAGTACAGACTGTGGTTATCTATTATGGCGCTAATTATAGGAATATGCCTTGGGCTTAGCAACTGTCCCTGGCACTACACTATCTATAATCTATTCCAAAACTTGAGAGTGCTTTACAAGGTTAGAAATGGGATGAAATCAACTGCACAGTGGATGGAGCTGATGCAGTATTATCTGACGATATTATCTTCAAACAAAAACAACAAAATTAGCTTTGAAATTCAAGAAAAAGTTTGATTGGGGCTATTATTTGGTTGTGCGTGCATTTGTGTGTCCCTGCGTGTGTGTGCGCAGCTGTGTGAGGGTGATTATGGTGTGACAGCTGCTGACAGAGAGCCCAACTTCAGGCAAGTGAAGAGGTCTTAAATAAGGCAGTAGCTTTCTGAGTAGCTACACTCTTCGCCATGCACTTTCCCCCTCTCTGAAAGGCTGCAATTACCATGTCAGCTGCTATAATGCTAACATGAAGAAAATAGCTCAAGCTAATTATTCACTCTCTTGTTCAGTCAGTAAGAAGGGGGAGGAGTGGGAAACATAGAAACTGTGAAATGGACAAAGGCATGGTAATGATGACAGATTAAATATGAAATGTTGATCTTCAGATGTAAACGTTCTGTCATCTGTGTGAAAATACTTTTATACTTGCCCTCTAAGAAAGAGAGAAACTTGCTGGATTGCAGAGTTAAAATCTCAAAACTGAGATGCACCTCCACTTCCTGGGCTGCGTAACCTCACCACTAGGAGAGCTTCATGAAGCCTGTAATGTTAAAATCATTTTGAACTTTTGATATATGAGTTATGAAGATATTTTGACAAAACAGAGATGGCTCAACTCTGACCTGGCTAGCCTAAACACGGGCTTAAATTGTCTTATCCAAAAAGGAAAGTTAACCCCCCAAAATATGTATTTTTCCTCTTAATTGTAGTGTTATTAATCAATCTAGATTTTTTTGGTGTGAGTTGTAGAGTGTTGGAGATATCGGTCATAGAGATGTCTGCTTACTCTCCAATGTAATTACTAGATGGCACTTGGCTAGTGGTGCTCGAAGCTCTGAAATAATAGATTTAAAAAAACTCAACAGCAATGTCTCTTTCCACAAATTATGAACCCATTACTCAAGATAATCTACAGACCTTGCTGTGAGCAGTTTCATGTAGGAATTATTTTCTTTCTACGGGAATACACCTAAGAGCTAAATCACTGTACAGAAGAAAGAGGGCACCTAGACAAGAGGCTCGTGATTTCGACAGCATGAGATGTAAACATTTATGGTGTCCACCTTGGCTGAGCTGAATCATTAGCTAGCTCAGTGCTGATAGCTGAGCTAACAGTTCAGTTAGTCAGTTCTTTTGGGTGGTGATTCAGTTGGTGGGTGTAGTTCAGTAGAAAGAAAGTAGTTCCTACATGAAAGTAATCACAACAAGGTCTGTAGATGGTCTTGAGTGACTGAGTCATGATTTCTGGAAAGCGACATTGCTGTTGAGTTTTTTATTTATTTATTTATTTATTTATTGGCACCTTGAGCACCACAAGCCAAGTGCCATCTAGTTCCATTATATCAGAGAGAGGGCAGACAGTCGATATCTCAAATACTCTGCACCTCAGAGCAAAACAAATCTAGATTTATAAATAGCACTACAGGTAAGAAAAAAATATGTTTATTATATTTGGGGGTGAGATGAAGACAAATGCAAGAAGTAAAATATTTACCTGAGCCAAACTATGCAACTGTGCCAGCAAAATCTCTTAACTTTGGCTGAACAAATATAGTCTAAGAACCATGTCTAAAGCACATTTAAGACTGTTTCAACGAAGTGCAAGAAAACATACTGTTAAAGCATTAAAATCACTAATTCAGTTTTGACAGTTTGGATTTATTAATGCTTTACATTGGATCATTTGGCAGAGGCACGTCAAATACTTTCTGTCTGCCAAGAGGCTGTGTATGGTTTATTTATTTATTTTATTTATTTATTCATATTTTGTGTTGATGATGCTGGTTGAGCTCATAGACTCTATCATGAAGATGGACGACCTGACAGCTCCCCAAAGGTGAAACCAAGACATCTCACCCGCCCCCTAGTGGCTAACTGCAATATTAATCATAAAGCTTGCTCCCTCTACATTAGTGGATGGCTCATGGGCCAAACTAAAAAATCAAAGTACACATACACTAAACATTTCTCAAAGACGCTTTCTATCATTAAAGGAAGTTATCACCCTGATGTATGTTCAAGTAATCGTTTTTCTGATAACTGGTTTTGATGTTTTAAAAAAGGGGCTTGATGTCATGCTGTGTGTTCCAAACGGTGGGCTCGAGTGGTCAGGTGGGGGTTATGGGCGGGAACTCGATACTGTGTAGACTCTGGCTCCAAGTGACATCACCAGCACACGATGGCAGCAGCCTTATGGTTTCAGTTTTGTAAAGTGGGAGAAAGCGGAAATGTGTTGTCCATCTTTAGTCATGGTTGAACATGTTTGACATACTTCACAGGTGAAGCAGTATTTGCAATTTTTTGAGTCTTTCTGCAGAAAAAAATACTGTGTATTTCCGGAGGGTTGAAAATGGAATTCTATTCAATGATTTTTATTTGCGTGATTGTAAATTGACCAGAAACAGCCAACAGCAACAAAGTGTCTTCATCAAAACTGCTCTGTCAATAAGACATTAATGTCTGCTTGCACAGTATGAGAGCTGTAGAAATAAACCATCTTTGTTGAGATCCCTTGCTGAAGACGTTTTTTTTAACGACTGACTCAAAGTGTTTGAAGTGTAAATACTCAGTACGGGTTTCTAACTTTTTTTCAAGAGTTTTGTGGATGATACCTCCGAACTTGTTCTTTATAGTCTCCTGTATTTGCATTTATACAGCGAACCTCAGTTTACTTCCCCGCTCATCAAAAGGTAAGAGTCCTAAATTTGTTTTTTCATGTTTTCTATTATGAAGTGAACAGAATATTTTCAAGTTTAGATATTTTCCTTTGAGGACAAAACTTGCTAAAGATTTAATAAGACCAGGAGTAAAGTCCTCTTATCAAAATCACTCAAACTCAAAGGTCACTCAAAAATTCTGCCACCGCTCGCAATTAAGCGGCCCCCTGGTGAGAGGTGTATTAAAGTGGCTTAAAAGATTTTATATGGTCTGATGTTTATCTTCCTTCCTGGTGAAGTTACTTACAAGTACTTTGTTTTCCTCACACATCATGCATTAGCCTAATGAGACAGCTCTTCAAGTCTGACTGAGTTTATCCATCCACTGAAATAGCCATATCCTCACATAACCTGCATCATTTTTCATGCTTCCATATTACGAAGTATGAGATAAATGTTATCCATGGCAAGTAAGGTTACTGAGGTCTTATAGATAAACAAAAAGGTCCTTGAATATTTCAATAGCTCAGGGGAGGAGCATGTATCAATGGAAACATGGGTTGAAAATTTACAGCAAAACACACATAAATAGTAGCGAAAATCTACTATAGCTCTGAGCAACATAAGTGTTTCATATGCATATACTATATTCACGCTCTACACATAAGTTTACAATGTTAATCCTTGCTGTGCCCACAGTATGATTATGTGATGACTAGATCTTTCTATATCTAGCAGAGGCAGACAGCAGCAGCACAGACACATTGATATTACATTATTCATCAGGCAGCAGCACTTAACTATTAGCTGGGCCTTTGACTTCACACACATACACACATGCATGTTGGCGCTTACATGCTTTGCCACACTCACACACACAGCCACGTGCAAACCACACAAACCTGTACCTGTGCATGACTGACAGAAGATTTTTTGCCTTGTCATTGTTTATCTCCCCGACGCCATTGATTTAACTGAGTTGGATGGGTCCGCCTAATCCCTCGGGTTATTGGAATTTTGCTTAAAAAAAAAAAAAAAGCTTATGGGAATGGACAGGCATCTTAAAAAGGGACAGGAAATTCTCCCAGAATCCATCAAATCACTGTGTGGCAGTGCTGACGCAGAGATATTGATGCCATCCCCTTGTCTGGACGATTTTATCAAACCCACAAAGACAAAATGATAAAGAATCAGCAATATTCATTTGTACTTTATGGCAGTATGTCCATATTACTGTACGTCTACCAAAGAACGTAATCACCTGCAGTATGTCATTGCTTAATCAGGAGGTCACAGGGAGCTCATACTAGGATAGGTGATCCAATGATCGAGCATGCAAATAGATTATTCCACTAAAGCTCTCTTTATTTCTTTTCATTGGAGGTAAATTGATTTATGCCAGAATAAACAATTGCATTCATTATTTTATTCTCTGGGCACAAACTTATTTCAGTTTCATTAAAGTCAAATAGTTGGATTAATTTCATGGAAGACGATGATCAAAATTTGGAGCTGTTCGATTTCACATTGTTTAGCTGAAGACATACATTGCAAAATTAATTAATGTCTGTGTAAACCCCACTATCACACCGCTAACCCACACCCTATAAGAGTACACAATGCCAATTCCACCCACAATTCTATAATTTAGTCCATCCAACAAGAAATGTAGAGTTGTTGTACTTCTGGTTATGGAGTTATGCTTGCAAGTATTGCACCCATTTTTCTTTGCATTATGACCTTATGGAGTTTAGCATGCTATCCTGCAAACAAGTGATTGCTAATCATTTCACTATTCAGTAATGCTGTCGTCATCCACATTGTCAATGAAACAGCTTTTATACACAAGTATAGAATATGATTATGTATCCATTTAATCATATTCGTATGTGTTTTTTAAAAATTCAATCACTGTTTGTTTGCATTAGCTCCTGCCTGGGCTGTGTTCAGCCCCAACAAATGTAACAAAAAAAAAATATTTAAACAGAAATGGTGGTGTGTTGAACACCCTGTTCAACACACCACCCTGCCCTGCCTTTAATACTGCTGGGTTATACAGTTTAAGTAAAAAGGGCTTTGTTGATGTGGAAAAACATTACACAAGCAAAAGTGAAGTAAAAAAAAAAAAATTGTACAATAAGTAGCAGTCTACCATACTAAGGATTATATACACAATGCTGCTGATTAGGTACACCTCTGACACACCCAGCAAACAGGAAAAAACATACCTTTTAGACCACTGCACACAACTCCAAGGAAACATACCGTTCACTTTGGAAACTGTAGCAACATGGTGAGATTGAACGTACCTCTGCTGGTCATGAGGCCAAACTGCCAAACAGGAAAGGGGAGCATCCAATGGGCTTTACTGTAGGCTGAGACTGTACCATGTTAGTTGGAGGGTAGAGGGGGTGCTCATCGTTTTAAGTTTTTTATAGTACACTTAACAACTTGAATTGTTAATGTGTATGTGTTAGGACAATAATTATTAGAAATGATTTCACTTAGAAATGTTATTTGTATGTCTCTATTGATTGTGAACTTACTTTGTGTTTTCCTAGAGGGCGTGGCCTCCTGTACTGATAGTCAGAGATAAAAGCTTCTCAGGAAGTGGAAAGATGTTTCGGTTCAGGTGCCATCCTGCTTAAAACAGCATATGTCTGCTACCAGACAGCTACATGGGCCTGGTCAGGTTTCCTTTTCTCAGCTGGTGAGTTTGCTTATGCTCTTTTGACAGCTTTGTACACATTTTTTTCACAACATTGTGTTCACAACCGCAACAAACAAGCCTAAACTGTTTTGTTTGACACCACTTGGCCAATTTATCACCATTCAAGCTTTCTAGTCAGCTAATAATATTGTTTGTTTGTTTTCCTATGAATAATGTTTTGATTGCATGTCATGAAGAAGGATTATCTCCTAAAGATGGCCACAACTTTTAGAAAAATTGTAAGTGCAAAAAGTGAGTGTGCACGTATGTGTAGTGTCTGTGTGTCTTCTGCTGTCTTACAATCTATTGGACCAATGAGCATCATATGTGCACATTTATGACTGTAATCTCAATGATATTTTGTGGTTGTGGTGATTCATCATTACTGATGACTTAACCTCTGACATATCACTCATCTATACCTGTGAGCAGGAGTTGCAAGTGTTGCAGAAATCGTCATATAAACAACAAGCATTACCTTTTCTGTTGGAGGACACATTTTTGGCCTTTGTCATGGCTCAAAAACTGAAATCTGGTCTCAGCTTTAATCGCAGGATCTGCAGATTATTTTTGTATATTCCAGGCATAACATGGGATGGATTTGTCGCCATTTTCATTATCTTTGCCGCCATCTTGATTAAGGGATCCGGGAGGGGCAGTTCAGCAGGTGCAGCTCTCTGTGCTCTAGCTATGACCTGGTTTTGTTCTGTCAACCACACGGCATCATACCATACTGAAAGCATTTCAGAAACGGAGGGGTTTGCCTTACAGATTTTGTAGACTTGCAGATTTTGTTGATTTGGTGACTTTTCCTTCATATTTGTACTCATACTTAAAGTAATTAAGCCATGCAGTTAAAATATTATTTTAGTCTAGTTAAATTGTCTTTATTGTTGTTATGACTTTGTTGCTTGTTATGACTTTGTTGCACTGTTGCCTACCGGAAGAGCGAATACCGTTCCAAGTCCAGTTCTGAATTATATGGATCAAAGATTCTAGTTGTGCTGTAGTCATTACAAATACAGCTATCTTCATAATCACATTACATCTGTAAATCACACAAAGCACCTGTTGGTAGGAAAACTTGATCTAGTCTGTACAATGTGCTTTAGCTCTGGAAAAAATGTATGAGGCATGTTTTTTAGCCCATTCTCATTCCAAAGTTGTCAAACACTGCAGCTTTGTCAGTGATTTCGGGAAAATATATTGACACAAAAAGCCACCTTTCACGGTTGTATGATATGACGCAGGCAGCGTCAGTTTGTAACATGGCCGGACTGAACCATTTGCACTGTTTTGATATGCTACTAGTTGGCCAGAAGGCACCTGGTGCAGCAGTATGACACAAGGTCAGGCAGTGTCAGTTGATAATGTGGCTGGATGGAAGCCACAGGCAAATGATCCGTCGCTTCACAGTGTCAGGTTGAAATGCTGCCAAAACTGACATAATATGAAGGGCACTATAGGACCGACAGGAGGGATGGTGGATTGGTCCAACTAACCATGGACTTTTACATGGGAGCCCAGTGTTTGCTTCCTCTATCAATGTAGAGCCAAACCATGATGATTTTTTCCTTAACCGTGCCCTTCTAGCCTAATCCTAACCATGTGCTTTTGTTGATGTCCCGGTGTTTGTTGTCATGTGCTTTTGTTGCCTAAGCATAACCATGTGCTTGTGATGACATTATGGTAGGGGCATCAGGGAACATCAACAGTAGACTCCGGAGGATACAAAGAGCACAATAAGTAGACATAAAAGTCTACTGACAAAGTGGGGATATGCAGCTACTTGGGACGGGAACGTGTTGGCATTTTTGTTAGTTTGTGGGACACATCTGAACCATATTGTGGTGTGTCTGCTGAAATTACAAGACTTGTTTAAAGTGGCTGCAATCAACCCAGCAGCCACTTGTTGGCGATATGCACCCTCCTGAGTGCACTTTTTTAGTTCTTTAATGGCCACCTTGCTATTTTATATCATATAGAATGGTTGCTATTATTTTGTGCATAGATATTAAATAAGTTGTAAGTATTTTTTTCAGATGAAAATGGAGGATAATGCTACCTAAGCATAGTATAAGTATCTCCAGTGATCTGAAAATGTATTTGCCAGTTCAGCAAAACTTCAGTTCCACTGGTGCTCAGCATTTTTTGTTGAGCTAATTCAATGAGCACAAAATTTTAAACAGCAGACAAATGTGTCTTTTCTAGCTGAAATAGTTTTTCTTTTGTTTGTTTGTTTTTTTTGCAGGGAAAATACAGACAGCTACTGCTGTATCCAGTTACACAGAGGTCGTGAGAACCAGGCTCTAAAAAGACATGTCTGACAGAGTGGTGCTCTCTCACCCCATTTAGCCCCTGTGATGGATGGATCATTTTATACACCATTAATCCATCCGTTTGTCAATTACTAATGGAAATTTTGGGGTTGAGGGTGGGGGGCAGGTTTCAGGAACTGTCAAGTCGCTGAATGCCACCTCGCATCACTGCTGAGTGTAATTACAGAACCTGTCGGAAAAGTAAAAGAAACGCTCAAAACACAAAAAGGTGCAACGGGTGATAATGATGTTTATTGCGCTCCATGATTATTATCAACACCGTCACTTCCAGGGGGAATTCATTTTGTATTTTGTGAACATGATTGCCTGAGTACCATACATTGTTTGGTTGTATAATAAGCATTCACTGCAAGACAAGTGGCTCGCTGATGGCACTCTGCTGAGAAAATTATATTCTGTTTCTACTAGACAACATCACATTTAGAAACAATGGAGAACAGAGATGGATTTGTTCCCAGACACCTTTCAAAACTCCTTAAATGAAATAAAATGTGCAGGAATTATGGGAGATTATGCAAATAAGCATGCATTGGTATAGTCGTGGGTTTGTTATGTTGTTCTGTCCCTTTTTATCTAAAGTCTGCAAAGTAGAAAAGCACATTATAAGTCTTTTTTTTCCTTGCATGACACTGAATACCATTTAGCTGTTCATATTGGTAAAATGCATTTACAAATTCTATCATTTATAAACAAATTCATCACCATTTTTCCCCTTATTGATTGGGAATAAGGGAAAATATGCAGTATGCAATACTATGACATGCATTCATAGTAATCTTATGTTGCATGAAGTATTAACAGTAAGGTTGAATTAAACAAGTAGTACATCTTGTGATAATAAATAAAACCAGAAGATAGAAACAAGAAACAAAGCCTCTTGAATAGCTAAAGGGACATTATGGAGGGTGAAAAAAAGGTTTATAAGAAGCTATCTGCTGTCAGTCCCTGGAAATTACCCCAGCCTGTGAGGGCATCCCGTTTCCTTCCTTCATCTCTGAGCGATGGGCGGATGTCTCTTTAACAGCTGGGGTTACCGACACAGCGGCTCGCAGGCCTGATGAGCTGCTCTCTCTATTTGCTCTGCTCATTCTCCTGAGCACCGTGGCCATCCAGATTAGAGCCTATGGCCCATTAGGCAGCCACGGAGGTGGGCAACCTCATAGGTGTAGCACAAGTGTGTATGAGAGTGTGCATGTGTGTGTGCAGCAAGATAGACACTACAAGTCATTCTGCAGGGGGAAAAATGTTCTTCTGTAGGAGAGTCTGTGCTCTTGTACCTCCATTCTTTATGGAGACCAAATATCTTAACAAGGACAGAAAGCTGAGGAAAATATACTTCACTTTGGAGCTGGTAGTAGTATGCGTTTCTGTTATCTGAACACAAGCGAAAAGCCAAGAAACACTACCGTTCATATCTGTACCTGCACCTCCAGCTGACCACTTGTGTTCAGATGTCAATACTGCCCTGTGCAGAGTTAATACATCCACACTTGTGCTTGCTGCTCTGTAGTATGCTTGCTATTCACGTTAGATGCTTTCCTGAAATTTCACTGGGGTATACGGTATATGATGGTTTAAGTGTGCTGCGCTAACCCCACCCCCAGCGACAAGTGTGCTACTTATTTTCAGCATTTAAGAATAATAAATACACAGTAGAAACCCACAAAATGCTAAGAAATGTAAAGGTGTGACAAGTAATATTCTCACACCTATTTCCTTTATTAAACAGAGAAATACAACTGTGCACCTTTTGAATTCAGCTTTGTTTCTGTCAAGGAAGACTGAGGTGGCTTAATAGCCTCATTAACACATCATGGAAAAACAGACTTCATTCAAACATGACAGAAACAAAGTAAAACTCACCCAAATCATCTTGATTACTTCTGTTAGTAATCTAGTTAGTAAGTCCTCTGTTCCATTAATCACCAGCTCTGGTTTGGTAGAAATAAATCCTTATTCACCAACTTAGATGTAAAAAATATGCCATTGTTCTCCAGGCGCCAGCTGTTTACAGTTCTGTAACTTTTCCCTCCACCACTTCGTGTCGCGGTATCTTTCAGCTCAGCTGCCTGTTCTACCAGTAGAGACGGAATTGAAAAATATACCTTGGAACTTGGATGATCTATCTTGGAGGCCGTTTGTGTTTAGCGCTATCCACTTGTGGTCAGATCATCCAAAATGCATGTTTATACTATGTCTAAACAAGGTGAATGAGTAATTTTAACAAACAAGACACATATAGAGGTTTTGATGAAGATTAAGGTGCATGTTTACTCATCAACACACTAATATGAGAAGATTACAGGATATAAGTGTTATAGCCATGCCTCAGGTTTTAAGCAAGTCACTTGTAAACCTAAACTGAGACATTACACAGATTCTCTCTATGAATGAAAATAGAGTTTCTGTAAGTAGGGCCCTTTTCATTTTATTACATTTTATACGAACTATCCCATCCCAACCTTATTTTTATCTGTAATTAATGTTGTCATGTCCTCAAATTAAAATGTCCTCAAAGTATATTGAAATGTAAATATACTGTTTGAGTTGGGTGAATATTAAATCCAATTTTTAATTTACTGCACATTCTGTGTTCAAAGCTGCTTTAGAAAATATCATATAAAACATCTCACTGGGAATGGTTTACTTAAAAAAAGGCCTTCATTTGCAGTCTGTCTGAGATGCTGACAGTTTTTACAGACTTGCCCAAAGCCATAGATGGATTTAGCTTAGAAAGTTTCCAGCTTCAAGGTGCAGTGAAGGCATTTTGTCTATTATTCCCAAATTTCAGATATATACACATTGTTGCACATTGATATATGTCAAGTCAGCAATTACGCTCTCTCAAACACAGGATGATATACTTTTACGGTCATTTCTGGAATTTCTACCATGCAAGTACCACCATTAAAAGTTCACGAATAAAGTAGGCCATATTCAGTATATTTTTAATAATAACAATGCATTGAATGACAATGTGAAAGGGGTTGCTAATAGTGATGAACCTACAGAGAATTTCTTTCCAAATTTGCAGCTTCTCTCAGCTTTGTGGAGCTTCACAGCCAATTTCAGCTCATTATTTAGCTGTCTGGCCCACAACTTTTGTGTTTTGGTTCACCCTAAGCGTTCTCAGAGCCTCGTTGTTGGCTGCAGTCAGGCTGCTTGCCCCCGTGTTACATTACATTTGTGAAGTGTGTCTGTGTGTCTGTGTGTCTGTGTGTGTTTGAAAGGGTAAGCAAGGATTCACCAGTCTGGCTGTGAAGACAGCATGGAAGAATTTCACTTTCAGTTCAAGTTTAAATTGTAAGATTTTTGCAAAAATGCATATTTTTTGGAAGTACTAGGCACACAACTGGATAAATGAGACTTGGATTATTCTGCCTGAGTTGTGTGAGAGTTTGTGAAGGGATGTTTTTGTATAGTTTTACTGTTGTTGAACCACCTGAGCCCCTTCTAATTCATGAAGAATTTTCTCTGGTTTTGAATTCTTCATTTACTGCAGGCATGTGAAAATAACAAAGGTTTTCCAGAAACTGAATACAAATGTTTTTTGGGGGGTGAAGAATTATTTGAAGTATTATGTCAATATCACGTTCACAGCATGTTTCTGCTGCCTACCTACTGGCAAAAATATATTTTTTGGTCTTTTAACTCCAATAATTTTCAGCCCATAGGACTTTTATGCGTCATTTAATGGAAATGCGGCCACCGTTTGTCTTTTTTGCCTAAATGCTTCTGTGGCAATAAAAATTAAATGCTTGGCCCAACACTGTGCTTGGAAGAAGTCCCTGCATGCACCCATGCCTGCAGGTTAATACTTTTCATTGTGCTCCAGCCTCAGGGGACTGTGTTCACAGGCCAGACAGCTCCATACCATATCATGTAAATCAAAAGTTGAGCTTGATTTTGAAAAACAAATCAGAAGACAAGGCAGACTGTAAATTGCTGCAGGCAATTTCGAAGCACTGTAATCATGGTTTGTTTTTGAGCAATTGTTTTTTCCACTGTCACCGGTTTGTGTTATGCTATTTGAAAATATTCAATGTCATCCTCGCCTCGGGCAGCAGAGTGAAGCCTCACATAGATAACCGAATGTTCCCCCAGGGCCAATGCAATAATCAAGAATAGGAAAATGGGTTCACTGTTGCAGTGCAAATCCTTTGAGTCTCAAAAGCTTATGGGAGATGCGATGCAATGTATCACCTGCCACGGGAACAAATATGCTAAAATACAGCTAAATCATTGCGGAGTTGATGTCTATAAATAGTGTATACTTCACATATCTAATCAGCAAAATAGACTCCATGTTGTATTGTGTCTTTTCTTTAATGGGTGCACTCGAACAGTGGGTAATTAACACAAAGATTTTGGGGTCGATTTTTATATTGCCAAACTAGAACAGCATGTGGAACTACTCTATAAGTCCTTAGACAGCACAGCTTCACAGTCAGTTTAATTACTGTATCTTTACTTGGCCTGAACTGGAGAGAGAGTTGGACTAAATTGGGCTTTTGAGGCTGGATACCTGTTATTCACTATTTTTAATTAGATGTTTTTTTTCTTTTGGAATAAAAGTGTTAACAGACAAACATAGAGCTTGTGAATGGATCCCCAAGACATATTATAATAACAGGCTAACAGCTGAGGCTAATTGGACTTGCTTTATTGTTACTGTGCATCTCTTCTGCTCTTTCCTTCCTTCTCTCCTTCTTTCTTCCTCCCTCTTTCTCTCTTTTTCTCTCTCTCTTTCCTATGTATAATTTTGTCATCTAATGTAATTTAACTGTTCTTTACGACATCTACTGCGCATCTGTCAGCCCTGGAGGAAGGATTCCTCCTCAGTCGCTCTTCCTGAGGTTTCTACAATTTTTTTCTGACTGTTGCATGTTTTTTTGGGGGGCTGGGGGGCTCCTTAGTCGATGTGAGGGTCAAAGGACAGAGGGATGTTGTATGTCCTCTGAGGCGAATTGTGATTTGTGATAATGAGCTTTATAAATAAAATTGACAGACTGACTGACTGCATGAATTTAGTTAGACACCAAAGTACTGGGCAAGTAAATACCTTGACCTGACGAAAAGTCAAGAGGTCACCAAAGTTTTTGCAATTTATTCTGAGGGTACTTGAATGTCTTTACTTATTTCATGGAAGCTTGTGGATTTAGTACACTGAAAACTACAAATTTCAGCTTCACAGTAATGCTAGAGGAAAAATCAAGAAATCATTAAAGTCATCAGGATTCTTCCTCTGAGGAACATCAATGGCAGGACAAAATTTCATGGAAATCCATCCATTAGCTGTTGAGATATTTTATATCTCATGTCTGATGTGATGTACCAATCAGGTGACCTATAGATTAACATTGCAATCCCTAGAATCAAAATACACCACCAATCAACATGCAGCAATGACCTACCCCAAAAAGGGTTCCTATTAATAGTCTAAAAGGTATGTGGGATGAAATTTCCACGTAGACCTAAATTTTTAACAGTTTGGATTCAATCCACGTATGGGGGAGGTCTGTATGGGCTGGCACTTCATTGTGAACAGGACATTAGTGAAGCGATTAGTGCTATAAAGTCTCATTGTCTCTGTCAGTTGTGCTGATGTGGTCTCGTTCCACCTCTTTGCTTGTGATGAGTACAGATGGACGGAGCTTGTTCTCTCTGGACACTGGGAATCATAGCTCACAGTTAGGCCCCCTATACACTACAGTCACACCTCATTGACCAACATTACAGCAAAGGAAACCAAATCATTGCAGGGGGGTGGCGGTAGAGGACCTCTTCTCAACAGTTTGCCCTCTTTGATCATCATTCTCAGTTATCACCCTCTACAGGGATGAGATTTAAGTCATCTGCAATATGTTCTATTTTGCATTTTTAGTAGTAGTATGAGTAGTAATAGCATAAGAAGTACAGTCATAGTAGATAATGCCTTCATATTGGAAGATCATAGTGGTTAAATTAGTAGTAAAAGAAGAAGTTGATGTGCACACTATCTTGTATCCACAGAGAGAAAATAGTGGGGGAAAAGGATTTCAGGCAAAAAGGCAAACATTGATTGCTGACATAATAGATTGCTGTCGAGGTATAGAGAGATAAAGTAGAGGCAAGTGTGAAAGTGCTTAGAATATCTAATTATGTGTCTCCATCAATGACAAATCTACACACACTGTCGCTACCAGTCTAAAATTTCTATAACCTCCTTTTTTGCTGAGAAGCACCGCAACATTTATCCATCTTTTTATAGCTGCAATATATCTGCCCGGTGACATTAATAGCTTGATCCATTTCTGTAGAATGTGCGGCCTCCCTCCAGCTACAATAGACACAAACAGGCCGCTGTGGTCAATATATTCTACTCTACAACCCTCCGTCCTCCAATGTGTTTGCACGTTGTGTTGCACAAAGTCAGTTGGCAGCTCCTCTGCATTGTTTGGTGATTGGCTGTGGGCTAAGTGGTGGTGACGGATTGTGATGTTGATGTATTTACCTCCTCTGTGCTGACAGGAAGCTGTTCCTATGTCCTGATTGACTGGGTCTCATCACTGCAGACGGCGTTGCTTTGTTTAACCCGGTCAGGTTGGGGAGGGTTTGCTTACTCACTCGATGAGACGTCCATGAAGATGAGAAGAAGACCTTCCCTAATCTTGGCTGACATTGGCCGCTTGGCAAGCAAAGCAGCTCGCTGTTGCACTGCGAATGGCTGTATATGTAGCTGCACTTCCTCTGAGACAAAGTTTGTTGTGTAGGCATGCTGATAATGAGAGGGCTATCCCGCATCAGTGCTCTGTAAAATATCTATTTTTTTTCAAGAGATACCAGAATAGTTCTTGAAATGTTTTGGGGACCTTTCAGATGCCAATATCATTACATTTAAACAGGCTCAATTAAAATAGAAAATCAAATCAGTGTCTCTAATCAGGAAAAAGAAGAAAAGAAAAAGATGGCTGTATCCCAAAAAATCATTATGCTGCCAATGCAAATAGTGTTTTTCCCCATTAATGTCCATGGGGAAGCCCTTGAATTTGTCTCCAGGTGACACTATTACCAAAGCCTGTCTGGCTACTTTTCAGACTGACTGATTTAAACTACAGTGTTAGGTGTATCTTCCCTTTAATTGCTGGTAAAAGATAATGCAGGCAACAAGCTGTTATGGTAAAACCACAGAATGTAGGCTTGTGTAGCTCTTTTACTGCTTAAACCTGATTTGAATAGACTTGAAGATTACATTTATTATATCTATAATTTATAATCAAAGGGACGTTTCAACTCATAATCAAAAATATATATTTTTCCTCTCATCTGAAGTGCTATTTATCAGTCTACATTGGTTGGTGTGAGGTACTGAGTGTTGGAGATATCGACCATAGAGATGTCTGTCATCTCTCCAATATAATAGAACTAGATGGCACTCAGCTTCAGTCATTCATTTGAAAAACTCAACAGCAATGTCTCTTTCCAGGAATCATGACTCTTTTTATTCAAGATAATCCACAGACCTTTTTTGTGAGCAGTTCTATAAGAACAGTTTTCTTTCCTTGGAACTACACCTGCCAGCTGTATCACCATGCAAAAGGAAGCATGCATTTAATCATCGATGAGAGACTTATGCTCCTGACCGTGCAAGATGTAAACATGAATAGTGGTTTCCCCAGCAAGTTCAGTGCTGTACCATGCTTACATGCTGTGAACTATTGCAATGAGTCAATAAATGAAATAAAGAAGCAAACATTTTTGCTTCACTTAGGGTTTGACGTGAGTCCTGCTGCAGGTTTGACCTTTTCAAGGTTTGGTAGTCAGACTTTGTGCATAGACACTAAGGGATGTTTCCTCTAAATTTCAGGTGTTCAAAAAATGTTTAAAAATGGTAATCACTTCTACTGTAAAATAACAAATCCATTTTACTTACTTATTAATTCTTTTATGCAGCCTATATGGCATAGGCCTTTAATAGCCAGCCCAGCGATAAAAAAAATCTTTTTTATAATTTATAATTAATTCTTTTTCTTAAAAATGTTATTTTGATTTTTTCTCTCTCAGATGGCCTCTCCATATCACTATTCCGGGTTGAATTTCAGTCCCAGCCCCCCCTTGCAATTAGGTCTGTGGATCATCTTACGTAACTGGGTCTTTGTCAAGAAACATTGCTGCTGAGTTTTTTTTTTGGCACTCTGAGCATCACAAGTCAAGTGCCATCTAGTTTCATAGACATCTCCACAGCTGATATCTCCAACACTTGGTAGCTCACACCAAAGCAACCAGACTGATAAATAGCACTACAGGTAAGAGGAAAAACAGGGATTTTTGGATATAGGGGTGAATTGTCCCTTTAATTTTGACCCCTTTATAGCATAATCTTAAATTAATCTATTCAAATACTAGTTTCGGCATTAAAAGACATTTTCACAAGGTAAACTTTTGGGTAAAGTATTTTTTTTCTGTCTTCCTTTCTTTTAAAGTTTTATCTCTCATTGATTTTAAGGGTATCCCCAGCAAGTACAGTTGAAATTTACTGTTACTTAATCCACCAAACCATGTACAAAAAACGTACCATAACCATAACAATGTCTTTTACCACCCAAACATCTTACTTTACAGGATGACAGGTAGTAAGAGATTAAATCATTCTCTCAGATCATGTGGTCAAAATCATATCATAGGTCTATTTTACCAAATTGGGAAGCCCTGCACTTGAACCAATGAGATAACACACACACACATACACACACGCACACACACACGCCCGCCACTGCCTTGTCAGCTAACCCCCTCTAGTGCCGAGCATCCTGCACAGATGCGCACAGTCTCCCACTGTAGCCGCCGCTTCAGTTGCTCCTCCGCTGCATCCCAATCACTTCTCTGCTCACCGTCCCCATCTCCTGCTGCAGCGGACCGGGCTGGAGACACGAAGCTGCCAGTCCGTGGCCGTGCCAACAACAGGATTTCTAAAGTCTGTCACGAATCTGTGCGCCCCGGAGATGCACTAGATTAATAAGGACATTTTAGTCTGTCTTTGAAACAATGCAAATCCGGCGACCGAAGTCCGTGGGAAATCAAAGTTGTTAGGTGTTTCTTACCTGTCTGAACATTTTTTATTTCACTTTAAATATTTTCGCCACTTTGTCCAAAATCTGTCCGTTCCGCGCCATCGTCGTCTCTGCCTCCAGGTAAGGCAATGGATTTCCTTTTGTTCCGTCAGCCGGCAGTTCTCTTCAACGGGGACCGAATGTAAGGACCAGTGGATCGTTGCATGCTTGAAGAGGACCCAGCTGCGCTTTTACCTCCTCTGACCACGTTACCTCTCGGCTATAAGTACCCCATATTTAGCCGGTGATAAATGTTGCAGCAGACATGAGTTTTGGAAAAAGAATTTTCCTCGTTTCACTCTTTCTTGGAATGCTCCTCACTCGGTTCAGCCACTGCAACCAAGGTGAGTTTAAGGATCCACTCCTAAAATACCTCAACTTGTTTAGCTGACTGCCGATTTATTCCCTCTTGCGCTGTTTTTGAATTTAAAAAAATCTCACTGTGGACACCTTTTGGGATACTTGCTGCACTCATGTCACTGCAAGAGCTAGAAAAGTAACAGTATTCATGAAAGTAATTATCTAAACCAAAAAAACTGATGACACCTGGTAGATAGTTCTGCAGTACTGACATTCATGTAGTGCGCAGAAACTGTTAAGTTTCCCATGTTTAATATCAGTTTTTCCCACAGTCTATACCAATCTTTTTTGTTTTATTTGTTGAATAAAAATGTTTTTTTTCTTAATAGTCTCGAATTAAGCTTTCTGTTTTGCAAATAAATGCATGACAGAATCCAGATTCACTTTTGAACTTTATTTCTCAGTAGACTTCAACGAATTGCCTCAGCTCACTTTTTATCCAAACACTGAATCAGATAAGAAAATGAAATCCAGTTTTTATGGAAATCAGCTGCTGAAGTGACAACCCTGAGGCTGCTTTAATTACACATTCTGCCTTACACACTCACACACACACACACACACACACACAGACAGTAGGCAGAGAAGTTACAGATTGAATCATTAAGTGGGTGACAGTGTGAGAATGTAAGTGCATGTTTTGTGCCATGGGTGTTGCAGGGCATTTTAGACGCATACAATAAAAGCTTCTGAGCTTCTAAAGACGCTTTTACTTGGTGAGAGCTTGTGCTTAAATGTGCGTGCACTTTATGTTGCTACTAAATGACCACACATATCTGTATGGCACAGTAAAAGTGTGTGTGTCGTATACACAGGGCATTGCTCCTGCGTATTTTGCACAAGCTTGGGGTCCACCTGTCTTTGTAAATGATGCTTGAGTGTATGTGGTCACTTGCTTTTGTGTGTTCTTCCGTGGCTCCACGTGCACACACACACACACACACACACGTATCTTCAGCATCAGTGAGGTTTAAAATAGTCTTATTGATTGTGCGGGACACAGCAGGATCTGCCCCCCAGGTTATATTTTATTGTTCTCTCAGTTCAATAAGAGCGATGCTATCCCCTGTTCTCCTAGACAGCTGCTACATAACAGCCTCACTGTGTTTTTCTCTGCCACAGATTGAATGATTGAACTGATGTCTGCTTTCTATTGTACTTCAGTCTCTCATATTGACTGGTCTGGGACCTCAGAGGCACAATTGCAAGTTGTTGTCCTCCACAGAGGGGTGCAGCTCTGAATGGAAAAACTGATAATAACTCAGATGATAAAGGAAAGTGTCTTGTTAGAGGCATAAATGTTTCTCGCCTTGCCAAATGACGCTTGTTTCTCAATGGTTCTGAAATAATTTCCTGTTGCATAAGGTGGCTTGCTGCGGACGATTCAGTGTTGGGTTTGCTTGGGTATTGGGCAAACTAAATTGCACAGGTGCATGAATGCCAGTGTCTGTTCCAACCTTTACGCCCAGATTCATGCTGAGATCCAGCCACCTCATGACCGTGAAAAGGAAACACTTTTTTTTCTGCTCAGCCACAGTATAGACTGTGCTGTGTAGGTAGGCTGGGGACAAAACCCAACACCATTACACAGAAGCGTTTTCATGTAGTTTGATGCGTCTGAACACAGACAAACAGAACTCAGATGATTGGGGATTTCACAGACAAAATTGGGCGAGATGTCAGCTGTTAGGAGAACAATAAAACCCAATCACCTTTTTCTTTTCGCCTGTGTGCCTTCTCTCACAGCAACACATCAGATAATCCCTCACATCAAGCCAACTGGGATTGCAAACAGTTATTAACAAAGCTCTCCTCACTCACTGCCAAGTTTGTACAAGCCTTTTCCCCATCAATAGATCTCTTCACATCATTTTTACTTTTATTAATTTTTTTTCCACATTTTCCTCCCTTGTGAAGTCGGCAGCGGCCATATTTATTATAATGAACATTCACAAGTCTCATTTACTAACCTGATTTTTGAGCCCTTGTAGAATTTTCCCGAGCAGAAGATTGCTCATACCCAGTAAATCGGGAGATGATGTCTTTGTTCCACACTTCTGACATTGTTCAGATTGTTTTTTTTTTTCCCTGACTGAGAGATTTAGGCATGAAAAATCAAGAAAGCAATCCGTCCTTGGGAAAAATGGATGAGTCAGATCAAAGCACCCAATGTGAATGTTATTTTTGTTGGTCAAATGCATCTCACTGAGACACTGCTGTATCTTTGAAAGTTTGAAGCCAGTCAGCAACACACTGAAGAAAAACTGTCGGTCTGGATGCTTACAGTTACAGCCCGCAAGGCTCAAAAGGATCTGGGCATGAACTCATCATCAAAATAATGCAGCTTTTTGCATCGATTTATGCGGATGGCCGATTAAAGCTTTTGCTCTCGCTGGCACCACAAGCAGAGTGCAGAGATCACCATCTCTGCTGTAGATGAAGGAGATATTCACCAGCAGTGTGCTGTCAAAGAAAATCAATCAATCCAGAGTAGCCGCAAACATGTTAACTCTGCACCTTTGACTCACAAGCCACAATATGTGTTTGTGTGTCATGATCATGTGTGGATGTGGATTCTTATTACACAGCAGCAAGAACATAAATTCACATATAATTTTGTCCCTACTTTGTTCGTATTTAAACGCTTGGGCAGCCTTGTGCATTGTATCTTAACACAAGTGGTCGGCATATCTTGACATGAGAGCTCAGCGGTAAATCACATGAGTGGAATCATGTGACTAAGGGATGGGTGGTTAGGCTTAATGTAACATATTTATTTGTTAGAAAAGATCATTTACTAACTAATATAACGCTGGCTTTTAGTTTCGTACAGGACACATACACCATTCTTGTGGATTCAAGTCCTGTGGGGGAGTTATTGGCAGAAAAATAAAATGAATATATTTCCTTTACTGTGCAATCACCTGCTGATAAAAAATTGTTGTGTTTTCTTTACCTTAGAATGAGCCATCTATATCTATTTTATGAGCAGGTCCACATTTGTGGAGATCACCTTGTTGCACCGTCATGTTTTTATATTAGCTCAGAATTCACACAGAGAAAAGAGCACACAACAGTATGAGATGGGTGAACGGCTGTTTCAGAAATGTCAAGCAGGATCAGAGATGCACTAATTTGTAACATGAAACTGCTTTATATCAGTGTTTTAGTGGTTTTGATCACCTGGTCTGTTTGTTTTGTAGAGGAAGATACTTTTTTGGATCATTGAGCTCTTGATAAAAACCTCATGAACAATGAACACTGAAGGAATTCTGGCAGTGAGATGGTTTGGCTGGTAGAAATCTACAATTAACTGCTAGATGCCACCAATCTCCCTAAATTTCACACTTGACCTTTTGTATGTATGTCAGTTGATCTTAACGTCTAATAATGACGAGACCAGATTTAAACTGAGGTTGGCAGAGTGCCACATGTTTGTCAAACAGGTGCTAAAGGGTGCCTCAAGTGGAGACTGCCCAAATGGCATATTTTGACACCCTGGTAGTGAGACCAAGCTGAATATTTACAATCAGTTTCAGTTTGCGTGCGTAGGTGGGTTATCCTGAAAATATTGTTTCAAAAACATACATTTCAGTATTTTATTTTACACTGAGAGATTCGTCAAAATGTTTTTGTATATATCCACAGTTGTTCATGTACTGTTAAGGCTGTAAAATTTAGTTTTATCCATGACAGAGATACCCCAGTTTCTACTTTATGTTGAGTGGAGCACATGCTGCTGCATGTAATAAAAGGCCTGTACACGCAGGTCCCCTACCTAGAGAGCTTGAAATGACTCCAAGCTGGAGATAGTTAATTTTGTCAGGGCTCGGCTTCCTCAGAGGCATTCCTCTATTAAGATAATAATCGTTGAGTTGTACTGTATGTGAGCTTTATGGCCACCTAGTGAGCAGGATCCACTCATACTTTACACTTGAGGAAAATAACTCCAATCAAAGTCATGAATGGTCAAGCAAATGTGCCTCAGCGAGTGCGGTTTAATTTTGAAATGTCATTTCTATGAATAAGCTTTGCTATTAAATAGACTATGCTGGTAGTGGTGAATAAATTAGCCAATTAACATTATCACAACATAGGTTTCAGGCTGATACTTTACTGTCAAGGCGTGTACGCACATGAGTGTTTTCACTTGTTTTACCTAATTAAGAACTCCGCGGAGGACTGTGCATATTGACCGAGGTGATTGACATGTCAAGATTTTTTTTTTTTTAGCTTTGTTTCACCTGTGAGGGTGAAGACTTTTTTGTACTATCATTCTTATTGGTTTGTGGAGTTTGGGGATCTCACTTAATTCTTAGTATAACTTTAATCAACTTCAACCTGAGCAGCGGTCTAACTGACCCTTTGCTAAGCTCCAGCTCTTTGTGATGGTCCTCCAAGCTGTCAGAGTTAGCATGGAGCCCGCTGTCTCTAACTGCATTCCCTAAAGAAATAATATATAATTTTTTGAAAGCCTATGATAAAGTGATTTTTTGAGAGAAGCAGACAGAGGGATCTACAATATGGGTTTGAAGGATATGTCAAACTAGATCAGCAGTGAAAATGGGTTAAAAAGATAAAGATGGAAGCTAAAGCCTACAGATCACAGTGTGAACCATTGCATCACATGGTGACTGACAGAAGACAGTGAAATTAAGGAGCAACCAGTGACTCAGAGCTACACTGTTTCCGTAAAACAGGGTAGGTTTTTATTGACACAGCAAAAGTAGTATGTGTGTACAGTGTGTGTTCAGTGTACTCTCAGTAGCTAGCAATCCTGAATTCAGTGATCAATGATACGATTTGATTGATGCAAAGAAAAAACGTTGATCATGTCGTCAATTTGTGGTTGCCCTGAAGTTTTAGGGAAAAGATCATGGTTGGGGTTCATTCGAAAAAACATTTCTGGCAGAAAGGATTTTTTGACAGACAGCCTTACACATTAACCTATCCCATAAGCTCTTTGATGTGTTAGTGGAGTCAATTTAAAGTAAACTTTGCTGCTCTTAACCGCCTACAAATATCTATAATTTATGTGTTGTTTTTATCTTGTATGGCAGAAGCAAAAAAGAAAGGAATGGCAGCTTCCTCTGTAACAGATTGTGTTAAATGGGCATTGTATAACATTTCATATCAATCGCAGGCCTCTGAATTGAACCGTATCAAAATCGTATTGTGGCAGACCTTGTAATATCGGCAAATATCTTATCGTTGTCCAAAGAATTGATTTAAAATCTGTCGTGATAAATGTGGTGATTTACACCCCAGTCATTAATGGGGGCACTAATCAGTAGGATATTTTACTAACTGTTTGCATTTTGGTATGATATCATATGAACTGTTTTTTGGGGATACATTGCTTTAAGTAACTGAATGCAACATGCAGCTTGGGAAAATACTGCAATATAAATGTAACTTCATTTGATATTATGTGGTGAAGGCAGGGAGTTGCTCACTGTTGTGTATTTACTGTACTTGTGGAAGAAATGGCATCTTGCATAGAAAATCACTGTACAAACTCATGGCATGCTTTGAAAATATTTCTTCGGATTTGTTGTAGGCAAAAATAAATTCAAATTTGCCTCTTACTTGTGAGTTATACTGCAAAGTGTATGTAGCTTGCTGGTGATTTAAATCTTATCTCACAGAACAATGCTTTTTTCACCCTGTGGACACTTCAAGCTACACTGTAATTAGCGATAACACTGCCGGTGTTTTGCCTTTGAAAGCTGATTTTATAAACCTTTTACTGATTGAGGTGTGTCCAGAGCCACAGCATGTCTCCACATCGTAGCAGCTGTATTTGACCCAGTGTTCAACGTCTGATTGACATGTTATCGGCATGAATTCCCTTCACTAATCTCTCATTTAAAAACACTTACAGTTTATATCAGATCTAATCAACCACAATCGAAGATTTGCTTTGCTGCCATTTATTATGTTCTTGATTGTTTGATCTTGGTAGAGTGTGGAAAGAGTGTGTTGAAAATCTTGTCATGCCTGTCAGGTTGCCTCTGCTATGGATAGTTTTCCATTTCACAGCATATCATCTCCACTGTTGAGAGCCTAGCACTTTGTTTACACCACTAAATGACAGTGTGCAATCCGCACTGAAATACTAAGCAAAATCAATTTTCACAAGTCTGTTCATCAAATGCCATTGTTTGTCTTTTAACAAGACTCGCTGTTTACCAGAATGGGGTGTAGGGAACTTGCAAATTAAAAGGTTTTGTTTTTGTTTAGAGGGAAGGCCTGCTTTGCATTTGAACCACAACAGCCCCACCAAAAAAATGCAATTGCAAAAAATGATTCATTAATCTTTCACCACAACACACACGCAGTGTTTTTCTATAAGCAGATTTATATAATGTACCTAAGACACAATGATGAATGTTTAAAGATCCGCACTTGGTCCTTAATTCACGCCACTTTTTATATTTCAACATATTTGACTCAGGAAAGTCCTGTTTTAACCCATTACCCTAACTCCCACCAAAAAAGGACTTCTTGGCTACTCCCTCTTACTTGAACAAGTTAAAGATGTGCACACCTGTAGACAGCCAGTTTCACTGTTGTCTGAATACTCGAAGTGCTCCCATCTCTAATTTACATGAGGTAATACTGGATGAGGCTGCCTTTGGGTCTTTTGTTAAGGCTGTAGTTATTTTGAGGTGTTTGTGTGGCCTGCGAGTGCTGTAGGCCAGACAGGAGATGTCATCATTCTACTGGAGCTCCATATATTTATGAGTTGGCCAGCTCATGTTCTATTTATATCTAACCAGTGGAAGTCCCAAAGGACCCTCAGCTCCAGGCAGGGTCCGTGGGTGCCTCGCTGAAAGATAACTCTATGGAGGGATAGAGAGTAAAAGAGAGCGAGGGAGAGAGGATGGATGGTTATGTGCACGCAGGCAGTTGTAGTGTACACTTGGTAAAGTGCACACACATGCAAATGTACTGACATGCACACAACTAACACACACACTGCTGTAACTACATGTTGGATTATGAAAAGCTTGTGATGTTTTTAAATGAATAGTTGTCATTGCTGTTATCAGGTCAAACCTGTAACTCCTGTATGGTCAGTTCAAAATAGTGTGGTGGAATGGTTAAATCAAACCAAACGTTGCCCCCAGGAGACCTCAGGTCGTGTAAACGGAATGTCAGTGTTGTTGAAACGTGATGTTACACAATATATATATATTGCATCCACATGATACGCCACTGGAGGGCGTGAGCTGAGAACGTGGCTGGACAGAACCGTTTGCAGTGTCATTTAAGGTTTTGCTAAAATGTTCAGTATCAAAATTTTTGCCAGGTATGCAATTAGTAACATTTCTTTGTGATGTTAGTTTAAAAAAAAGTAATTTGCTTTGCATATTTCCCTGAAACATGTGCTTTTTTTCAAATTGGCAGCAATGTACTTTTTTAGGAGACAAGGGTGACAAATCAAGCACCTCTGTTTTGTCACACTATGATATACAGTATGGTGCATTGTACAAGTTTTGCAATGGTTGTTTTAAGCCTCAAAAGTTTCTCCATTAAGGCAATTTTTCTTAGCCCTTTCAAAGTTTGAAACACATGGTTTTGACACAATGGTGCAATGTTCTCTGCTGGATATGTTTCCACACTGCCTCTTAATGTACATCAGTTGTTCTTTATTTATGGCAAAGTGAAGTGTGAAAATGCTCACTGCAGTGAGTGACACAGCCAATTCTCAGTAATTAGGCCGTCCTCCAGGGACTGTGTTGCTTACCTGCCCACAGTAGTCTAATGGTGTCCATTAACACCATTGGCATTGCCAGCTAGTCCTCCAGCCTGGCACTGGCACTGACATGGCACAGATCTGGCATTGGTGGGCAGAAAAAGACACTGGAACTGATCCAAAATCAGCCAACACAGAGGAAATATTAAACTAAGCCAGCAGAGCAGAGAGGGCGAGATGGGAGACATTGGAGGGATCAGCATGAGGCCTTTCATGGCTGTGTTGGACAGGATGGTCAATCAATAGAATCATTTCTACATTTTCATTTTCTCCAGTTTTGCTCAGATTAATATTATGCAAGATTCATTACATGCTTTGCATTTGATTTTTTAACATCTTTAGTATTAAACATGGTGTACATTATTCACTTAATGTTTTCAATTTTTCTGGAATAAACAGAAGAACTGGGTTGTATGTTGTCACTATAGTCAGACAAAGAGAAGAGCAGCACTGACTAAAACTCAAACTTTCTGAATACAAAATGCAAAATGTTTCATATTGGTCCTACTGATGGGGTTTGTGAGGCATAAAAAAGTTCCCAGCAACTGTGGGGTTTACAGATAACTGAGCCATTCAGGGTCCCCTCAGTGGCATTTTTGTGTCCCTTCATAATTACTGAAATATTATTTGAATGTCCTAATATAATAAAAACATTATCCTTTATCAAAAATTATCTGTATTTCTCAAAATACATAGTGGTCAAGCCTTGGATATGACGAGTAAACTGTCAAATACTGTCTCACTTTCTCTTCTACTCTTGCTGCACAGTATGTCTATCTTCTACCCTGTTTCCTCCATTTTGCTCTGGGAATCTGATTTTACCAATCTCTATCTGTCAGTCAGACACAGTATATGGATTTTTACACATTTGACATTTTTATAATGCTGCCTTGAAATCTTAGGGAAAATATATTTCTCTCTCTTTCAGAACCTCACTCATATGGTTTCAGGAGGCACACATAGCCATTATGTTGTAGAATGCATTCTCTGGCACACTAGGAGTCCCCACTCCATTAACATGACCTCAGCAGCTCATTGCTTCTACCTCTCCTTGCATATGTCAATGGGTTTTTAGTTGGCGAGGCAATGAGACCAGAGTGCGTAAAAATGTCTGCTTAAGTAGTAAAATAAGAATGTAACACAGATATATATATATTTATATAGGTGTGTGTGTGTGTGTTAGTGTGTGTGTTGTAGTCTATATCCTGCTTAATCTGAAATCCCAGCTCCTCTTGTGTCATGTCTTGTTTTACTTCCTCCCCACATGTTTTCTGTCACACCTGCCTTCTATCAGTCTTGTTAGTCTTTCCTTGTTCCCTGAGTCTTTGCTGCACACCTGCTTAGTATTAGTCTGGTTTGCTCTACCCTTGTATTCCCTACCACACCCTTGTTGTTGGCCAATCCCTGTGCTTCCCTCCATTTGCCTGTGCCTGCCTTCCCCACCTGTGTCTTGTGATTAGGTTACCTTGTATATATACCTTTCTTTCCTCTTGGTCAGTTTGTCTGTATTTATCCACGTGGTCATGGTGCTGTTCCCTGCTCCATTTCCTGCCTGGTCTCATGGTGCCTTTTGGATTTCTTCCCTGAGTTTGTCCAGTGTTCACCCTGTCATTCTGGTTGGTTTTCAGTTTAGTTTGGTTTTTCTCACTGTTGGACTTTTAGTTACCTGTCCGTTTTATTAGCACTACAGCTCGCTTTTTTTGCCTGCTGTTCTGTAATTTGGTGCTCATTTAAACTATAAGGTAACAATTCTACAGTAAAAAATGGATCAAATTACTACCTGTTATGTGAAAAAGGCCTCTTGTGATGATCATACAGATAATTATCACCCAACTCTGCAGGTCACTTTCACTAATCTCATCAACCCATCTCCAGCAGACAACTGTTTTCAGCAAAAATGGCTTGAATAAACTCCTTTTAGATTACCTGCTCAGCATGGCAGACAGAAACAATTAGCGACTAGCTGGTAAACACAGTACAACATTTACCAGCTAAAGAGAGAGAGAAATTTCCCGGTCGGTGGAGACCAAAAACAAAGCTCTACGAGGACAGCAAATTCTGGACTGTCCTTCACACTCCAAATTTAATGCTGATTATGCTTCATATGTAGGCAGCTGTTTGCCAACAGGCTCTTCACAATAGATTTGAATAGTTTTTGTTAAAATGTCCGACTTCACAGCAGAAATAAACTTGTTTACAGCCTTGTTTTTTGGTCTCTATAACTAATTTCAACATCCATGACAACTGGACAGGGTGAATTTTTATATTAAGGCTCAAAGTTAGGCATAATGCAATATGAGACGACTTTCAATGACAGGCTATCTGCGAGTTGACACCACATTCTGTGATTCAGATTCACCCATCGCTCCTTTTCAGCTCAACCCTCCCATCCAAATATGGTTCTCCAGCTCCCAAAATCCAAAGCTTCAAAACGCAAGTCCATAAACCACAAAACAAGAGCGAATGTGTCAATAGGACTTTTCCTTTCTTGTAAACATGTGCTGCTTAAAAAATCCTTTGAAATGCCGAAGTCTAATATTTTTAGCCAGCCCTCGGCATGGCGTAAACTTGCAAATTGTGTCTTAGTTTGTTTTCACCTCAGCTGGGAGTGGTTTTCAGAGTTTGGTGCTTTGTGCTCTGTCTCCATGGTTCATATAAGCATACGAAATGTTAAGTCTATTGTAATATTTTACAATTGCTCTTGTAATGGAACATATGTAGCAGTTGGCATTCAGTCTGAAAATGATTCTTTGTCTCTCAGTTTATACATAAACAGCACAGGTTATTACATTTTTGACAACCTGTAAAGAGCATTTTGTACACCGTTATATTTGAAGACACTTTATTTGCTAAAGAGCACCTCACATAAACAGAGACACATAGTCATGTCATGCTAGCTTCTCAGTAAGGGGGCGAGTCGCACTCATAAGTCACTTGACCTCTGACCTCAAGATATCTGAATGAAAATGGGTTCTGTGTGTACCCATGAGTCTTCCCTCTACAGACATGCCCACTTTCGGCTGGTGCCATGCAGATTTTTTGCTGTCATTTAGTTCCTAATCAAAACAATCTGGTAAGCATTGCTTTACATTGTCAAATTATGGACTTCATAACTGTTTTGAACAGCAAAATAATGGAATTGAAAACATGCGATTAAAAATTGCAGGTAATTGCGATTAAGTATAGAAATTCTGTGATTAACAGTGAAATGACAATCATTCAACAGCCCTGTTTAGTTTACATTACAATCAGAACAAGATTTATCGCAGAGTAGTGTTTTCACTTACTTTTGTCTAATGTACATACACACTGATACAGAGAGCATCAGACTTATTTTTTGCTTGTGTTGTATTTTGACTCTGACAGCATGGGGGTCTTTCATGGATGGTTTTATTAACTCTTCGATGTCACGATACACCCATTTGGCTTGATCCAAAACAGATGTTACATTGTGTCACAGCAGTGTTTCCTATACCAGCTCTCTGGGAGATGAGTGGACGTAGAGAAGCATTTAGTTGTGAATGACAGACGCATACATGCACACACAATGAAAACCTCAGTGAGCAGATGCTGGGCAATCTCTGTCAACCACGCTCCATCAGAGGTGTACTGGCTCATAGCTGGGGAACAGACAGATTAAAAAATGTCCCTTCTTCCTTCCCTTTGCTAGCCTTGATGTTCAGGGTACGTTCACAGATATAAATATCTCTTTTGACACTGTAATTCGCAAATGATCATACAAAAGCATTGAAACTACTATCTCCTTTGATGTACATTGAGTTGCAATAACTCTCTATCGCAGAGCAATGATGTTAATGGAGATTTACTCAGGAAATATTGTCACTGATAGAGATTTGTGTTGGCATAATGAGCCCCCCAAGGACCACTTACAGAGCTCTAAGTGGACATTCATGACTGACTGACACTTAAAACTCAGTCGTTATCCAAGTAGACTTATACGCTTTGATTTGTCAGAAATCAGTGTCAGAATAAAGCATGTGGGGATTCACAGCTTAACATTTAAGATCTGAGTCCATGGCTGCTCAAGGACAAGTTTAAAGAGGAGATTTTTGGCGACTTATTTTTGATGACTCATGTGAGAGAAATGATAGGCTTTAAACAGCCCTCTTGAGTCTAGTGTTGTTGTTGTTGCCAGATAACACTCTCTCCCTGAATACCAATTGTTTTCTTATACCTACTTCATAATGCAGTGCATCCAAACATAATTAGGACATAACTGTATTTTCATACATACTGTGCATTTTGCACATTTGATAAGGTGACTGGATGGGCTCCATGTAATATTTATGGATTTTTCAAAAATGCAACAGGAAACGTATCTGTCTATTCCCTAATGTTGTCACAAGTAACAGGTAAAAACATTTTTTTAATTAATTTAGTGGTGTTCTGCTGGAATCACACTGAAGGTAAATTCAGCAAGCCATGTCTGCTTCTTTTCACTGTAAATCACTTGTCTCTAGGAGAGACGCTTTCCTCCTGAATTATTAAATCTACTGTCCTTGAGAGCAAGACTAAATATTGTCAAGGATGGCAATATTTTCTGGGTAGAATTGGTTTGTTTTTTTAACACTTCCTGCAAGGTTACAGTCAACTGACAATGATAAGATTATGTTGTACCAAGATTAATCTCCAGGAAATGTAATACCAAAGCTCTCATTTACATACCTAAAAACAGCACCATGATACTGATTAATGTTTACCATGATGAAACACTTCTTATAGCATGAAAAGGATTGTAAGGCAGATCTTTAGCTGTTTGAATCTCTTGTACAGGCTCAGTCATCAGCAGAAGAAGAGCATATTGTTAGTGAGATTGAGGTAAAGCTGTAGATGGGGGACCGGGATGGCAGGGGAGGGAATGGACTGTTGACAGCAATCTGACTGCAATCCATCAGTACCCAAATTGTTTCCCAAGTGACAAAAATGTTGCTCCCACTGTACACGGTGCCTCGCTCATAAATATTCATCCGAGAAACTCATTTCTGCTAATATAAAAAATGTCTAAATGAACAGGTTTATGACTGATATTTCAATTTCCAGTGTGAAAATAGGACTTTTTGTGTGTTGACAGATTGCTAATGGTTGTATTTTCCTCTCGCCTCTTTTTTTTTTCCCATTTCAGTTGTGCTGCTGGATACGACGTCTGTGCTCGGAGAGCTTGGATGGAAGACATATCCTATAAACGGGGTAAGGAGGGCACCTCTTCTCCCAATTATTGCCTTCACTCTGACTGTCCAGTGTGCCTTGTTCAAAATGCATGACCATTTCTGCATCAATTAGATCAATTATATTGATTTGAACAAGTCAGAATGGGTGGCAGCAATGTGTTTCATATTCACATCCTTGTTTTTGTTCAGACTCCTCTATCCCCATGGGAAATACTGTAACTTGGAAACAGATAATGAGTAAAGGTCTCTAAGGAACCTTTCCCTATGCTGTCCAATCTTCTCCTACCAATTCCTGTTCTGCCTGTGTCCCTTTAGGGCCACAGAAATATTTTACTGACTTTTAAAATGTTAGCCAAAGGAAAGCATATAGAGTGACCAGTGATCAGCCCAGCCCATGCTCACAATGCTGCCTTTATACCGCAGCAACTTGCATGTCTTGTACTTTATTCTGTATTTTGGCCAGTCGAAAGGGTTATTCCAATTTAGTACTGGCAGTAAGTGCCCCCAGCTCCTCAACAGTAGCTTGTCCAACTGAAAATCAAAACTTTGAAAATTGTAGCAAGTGCCAAACTGAAGCTATCATAATAATGAAATATAGATGTGCTGACAACAAACTGTGACATCCTCAGATCAAAACCTTCATGTTGCATCAAAACCTTTCCCTCTCTGCGCTGTCAGAATACCCGCGGGACTGATTGAAAATGTCTTCTTGTTACATACAGAGAACAACAAAGACAGAATTGGCCGACTTCCACCTCTTTGTTCACCTCCATTGTCTCGATTTTGTCTCCATACTTGTTAACTACGGCACAGCCCATTTCAAGATGGAGAAGAATTATAGGATGAAGGCAGAGGCTTTCCAGCCATTTTTGTGTTGCTCTGATGTTCAGTCCTCATTTGGCGATGTTTAACTCCCCATTTTCCCAGGATGTAAGGGTAACCAATCTGTGGTTTATTGTCAGGAAAATGCCTGGAGTGTTACCTTCTTTTATGTAGTGTCTTTTCAAAATGTCAAGTGCAAAGTGTTTAACTTAATGAGATCACTGCCTGCAGTTGCAATTTTGATCTGTGTCCTACCTTATCAGTTAATAAAACAGGGCTGAGGCGTAGCTCATAGCTGATCTTTGGCAACATCACGCTTCTGTTTACATCAACCAAAACATGCCAAAGTTTCAAATACACACATTTATCCATCCATTTTATTTTAATCACAAATATTTTTTACTATACTAATATTTATTACTTTATTTTCTACAAAGGCAAAGAACATATTACCGATATGTTTTTGTTGTTTGTTTGTTTTTATTAATGGAAAACTAAAGTTGTCCTCTACTGAAGGCTGGTGGTTCAATGTGCACAGAGAGAGTACACAGGCAGCATTTTGGCTAGCTGAAAGCAAAGCATTCAAGCAGGGGTTTAACTTCAGGTGTGACATCATCACTGCTCTAGCTAAAAAATGACCCTAAAGGAAGCCATTTATGATATGTCATGGCAAAGGTGTGGAGTGGAGTTACATCACTTGCAGTCAAGTCAGACTAGAGTCAGAAATTTGATGACTTTAATACCACTGACTCAGGACTTTACTTGGACTTGAGCTTCTTGACTTGAAAATACTTGATACGTATCCCCAAGCCCAAAGGTTAAAAATCATGTTATATAAAAAGTGTGCCACAATCAATTATTCATTGCTAAAAATAATAAAGTGTTCACCTGAATACAAAAAAAAAAACCCAACTACGTGGTGGTCAACAAAGATCAAGAGTGCAAAACATGTGAGCTGAAAATTACAACTGGAAAGACACATTTTTTTATTTGACAAATAAATACACACTTTAAAAAGTATTCATGATCTTTGTAGATTTCATATATTAGTTTTGTTTAAATTACATTAGATTTGGTGAAGAGTGCGTTATAACTAGGACTCAAAACTCAAAGTTTATGACTTGGGACTTATTGGTCCTGACCTGAGACTTGACTTGGGGCATGAATGCAGACTCAAGACTTGTCTTGCAACTTGCTAAGCAATGACTTGGTACCACCTCCTTCTCACTGTAATGATATAATCAAAACATTATAACCAATGAGTGCAATGTCTGTAAAAATAAAAAATCAGGTTAATTTAGTTGTGATCTAGAGATTATAGGGATCGGAGAAACAGAAGCAGCTGCCTGTGCCTGTTGTGTTGTTAGGTGACAGCAAAATGAAGTAAAGGGTCTGTAATAGCTCCTACTCTTGTTAAGGCTGGGTGTAAGTGTTTCAGAGCACTGACTTTTTCTCTTTTTTTGGAGCGCTGCAGTGTTTCCTCCATCCTCCTCGATCCTTACGACTTCACGCTTACTCTCTGTGGGTTTTGACTTTAAATGATCCTCTGCTGGAAGATCCCTAAGGTCCCCCAAGCCCTTCTCTGTCACTCTATCTCTCCCTGCAAGGCCCTTGGTGGCCCATATCAGGGTTATGGGGGTGATTACATCATGTAGGTCGTGGTGACAGCCGCCCACAGCGTTAAGGAAGAGGAGAGAGGGAGGCTGCTGCCTCCATGATTAAGCTGTCAGCCCTCTCCCATCCTCACTCATCCACTATCCTCCGATTTACCATTAATATTTAAGGCATCGGGGTGAGAGGGCCTGAGGGAAGGTGTGAAGATCTGGGGAGGTAAAATAGTTTAAATCCCCCTCACTACCGGCGAGCCAGCAAGAGGAAGTCAATCCCCACCATATTAGACACAGCCTGGTATCAGGCCGATACAGCAGCGCACCATGTAGCTGCCTATCAGAGTCGCACACTGGTTCTAGTTCCGGATATAAACTGCTGTCAGTCAGTCCGCCCCAATGCACATCTTAAAATAATTTCATATGCGGTAACTGCTCCAACATGATTACCTGATGATGAGTTTGCCAGGAATATAGCTGGTTGTATGATATGAATTTGAAGGTGAAGTGGAAATTGGGGTGTGTATTTATGGATGAGTTTTTATCAAAAGCCAGTAAACAACTCTTGTAAAGAGAGGGAGGTGAGTGGTTTTGTAGAAGAGGAAGGTTAACCACAAGTACGTCATCGTGGTCTGCCAGCATTACAACACAGGACACTGTGGCATTCCGCATAATCCTGACAACAACCATTTTGAAGTGTCCTTGACAAGACCCAGAAACCTTACAGCTTCTGTCTTACAGTCAGATATTATAGAGAGGAGGGCCAGCCAAATAACCGAACCTATAATCTATTTAAAATTGGAAGATGAAATGTCTTCAGTCGCAAAAAAAAAAAAAAAAAAAAAAAAGGGGTTTTCCAAGTCTGACACTGCACTCTCACAGTGAAATTGTTAACTTTTGTCACAGGTTTTTTGACACATGGCACCGTCTTTCTCGGAACTACAGTTCCCATGTTTTGGAGCAGGGAGCTCTTTTATCATTCTGTGTCCCTTCTCAAATTTGGACTTTTCTGGGGGTCTGTGAACGCAGCACAGGTGGAACTTGTCATGAATTGTTTTTTTTTTACTCAGCCACAGTTTGAGGAGTTTGAGTTGCGGGTGATCAGTCAATCCGGTCAGAGCTGATCTTCTGTAGAGATGAGAGGAAGCAAACTTTAAGAACCAGCACAGTGAAGAGTTAAGTTTCACTTTCACTGCACCTGATGTTCTACTGCTTTGTCTGTGCCCAGAGTGTGGCGCATGAATAACCCAACAGTATGTTCTAATAGATTACCCAATACACCATCTAGCTTATAAGATAGAAAATCAATATAAGGCTGCAGATCTTAAAATGGTGGCAGGCTGCCACAAATAAATGTGTGGAAAACCCTGATTTATAGCCTTTATTAGTTTACCGTGCATATCACAGATTATTGTTTTGTAAGAAACATCCAATGTACATTCCTGCAACAGCCAAGTTTGAAGCAACATTTCTTGGGAGCAGGTCAAAAACATAAGATTGTTTGTTCCACAGACTAAAGACAGACAATACATCTCCACTTGCTCCCCCTGTAAAAAAAAAAAAGAGGCCAAAATATATCAGATACAGCTCTTGCTATTTTGCACTGGTGATGTCATCGTAGCTACAGCCTGCATAGTGGCGATCTCCATGTTGTCAACTTCCCATCTAAACACCCATCCAAACAACCCTGAGCAGAGTCATTGATCGTGAGCACACTGATTGCTGAGCTGTCAATCATGTCAAACTCTCTTTTTTGAGCGTCAGATTCATTTAAAAAAATAATTTTAAAAAACTCATCCGAAAAAAAAAGAATGCATGAGCACACAGCATGGTAGGAGCTACCAAAAAAGACAGAAAACATCTTTGGGAAATTTTAATTTGACAGGTAAGCAAGTTTTTAGTTTTACCCATGTCCCATTCCCAACATGGAGGGGGAGGAGTTATGACCTATACTGCAACCAGCCACCAGGGGGCATTTGAGATGTTTTGGCCTCACTTTTAGGGAGCTGTTGTGTCATCTGTCTTTATACAGTGTGAACACAGTTACAGAAATCTGCTCCCAACTATGCCCAATGTTGCAACACTTCCCTAAAAACTTTCATTTTTGCCTCCTTCAACATTATATGAAAGGTGAAAAGAAATGCTTTTTTTCTCCATATTTTGGTTTTATTGGGTTAAAACACTCCTCTTTTTACAACACTTCCTATGGTAGGTAAGAAAATCTGTGATTTTATTTGACTCACATAAGCTCATGCTTTAATCTTTGCCCCTCTTGCTAATCTTGGCATTCAAAAGACACTGATGTGGTAAGAGTTAGTCTTATTGAGCTGTTGGCATGGGTAGTGTAAGAGTTCATTACCAGTCCCAGATTGTGAATTCCTAGTGTGCGCACTTATGTGTAATTATCATGGTTGCCTGGGAATAGTTTTCATTAAAGCAGAAATTACAGGCAAAGTCTGAGATGCTTCAATCAATTAATTAATTGTGCTTGGTCTCCCCCATTACTGGAATGCATTTCCCTGTAGGTCCACTTCCCAGGCATCTCCAGCACAGTGGAAAGCTGCAAACAGATGTTTACACACTGTAAACACGATCATACGTCTTGGTCATGCCCAGGCTTCATTGCAAGGTGCCTTTTGATTATTTTATACCTGCTCTGCTTGGAAAGTAAATAGACCTGTTTCATTTGGCCCACAAGGGGAAAGAATGCCAGGAGGATTGTTGTTATGTTTGTTAATGACTTTACTGAATGTGGGAATATCCTCCGAGTCAGAAAATACATTCACCCTCAAAGGTTTTACTCATTAGATTTCTGCATATTGAACAGCAACTGATCTATACCATGTCTTTCAAGGACTTTGACTCTGCAAACTTTTTCCTCCAGCAGAAGTTAATAATTGTGTGTGCTCGAGAACGCCAACAGCAAGCTGATACTTCAGTGGAAAAAGATGTTGCAAGGTTGTTTTTTTGTGAGAGAAAGATGTGTGTCTCTATTCTCAGCCTCTCTCGCCATGTTCTGAAATGCTGAACAGTGATGAAGAACAGGGCGTCAGAGGGGTGAATGAGGGAGAGACAGGAGAGAGGAGAACGAAAAGAGGGTTGATTTGGCGTCTGCATGCAGCCACAATAAGCTCCACTCAGAATGGGCAGACACACTGCTGAAATATGCATGAGTCATTTCCCAGTGGTGGGTATATGGGGGGGTGGGGGTTGGGGTGGCAGGGAGCGGAGCAAGACAGAGGAGCAGTTTATTTATTAAATTACATGAAACAGCTTTAAGGGATTAAGAATGCCTAATGTTGCCTTTTGTTTTCACTCACGGACATCATAATGCAAACTGAGCATAGGCAGGTTGGACGACAAAGAGGGATGGTTGTCCATCATAAAGGGAGGAAATAATCCTATTTTTATCTATTGTCAGAGATCCCAAGCAGCCAATAAGTCAGAGCTACTGTGGGCGTATAAACACTGCGTTATGTAAGCGGGGAGCACAACACTGGCACACTGGTTTACTGCTGCCAGAACACTACTCAGTCAAATATTAGGCTGTGCAACCTCTATACCTCAGAAGTGCTCCGCTCAGAGCAAGACATTTGTCTGTGTGTGTGTGTGTCTGTGTGTGTGTGCATGTGTGTATGGGCGTGTTTTTTTAAGAGCTGAGGATATGCAGATTTTATTTAACTGAAGATTCTCTTGAATAGTAGTCAGTCACTGTGTTATCACTGTTACCTGTAATATGGATATGATGCAGATTTTAAATGATATTGACACTAGATGTGACAATACTAAGAAACTTTATTGTAAAACAGGTCTGATGTAAATGTAGTGACGTGGAAAGTTCACATTCAAACAGATACCAGTGCCGGTTCCTGTTCATGGAATTCCGTACTTTCTTGCTATTTTACTTTATCTGTAATAACAAAAATATTTTTTTTAAACAAGCTGCAGGGATGAAGTAGTAGACTAAAACACTCTCTTGTTCTTTTCTAATCACACCTAGAGCAAATCTTCTGTCTGTTTACTTGCATGTGTGTGTGTGTGAGTGTGTGATGATGATACTAGGCTCTCAATGAATTAATATAGAAAAGAAAATAGACCAGACGCCGAAACTATCGTGGAAAAGTGGCGCTGCAGCAGTAGTTTTGGCTTGGGAGGGAACTGACGCTGTTCTGTGGCCAAGTTCCTGGCTTTGGGACATTTTGCAGCACTTCAGCCACTTAACTCACCCAGATGCACTCCTAGGTACTGAAATTTGACATGGATGGTTTTAATATCAATCTGTAGTACTAACAATTTTGGTTGGTAGACTTGAAAGTGTTGTGTTTGGTACCAAGCCATGCAACAGTTTTTGTCTTATATGTTCCAAAAAGGACACTTTAAGTGTGTTTAAATATGTATATGTGTTCATAACAGGCCTCTTTGGTAAACTTACCTGTACTGCTATTCCCATTGAAGTTACTGCAGAGAGCATCTCACCCTCTTCTTCATATGGTAACCAGAAAGCCTCCAAATTCAGGACAGGCATCTGTAGATTTGAAACTTGTAATTCATTGCATTTGGGTCCAATAATACACTGGGAAGTGATTTATTTCATTCAACAACAACAACAACAAAAACAATTGTAATTCTGTAATCAACAACATGAATTACCTTTTTATATAATAAGATCAATTATTAAAAAACTAATTGGAGAAGTTAGTATTTTGTTGCAAGGGCTCTTTGTTAATGTCCCTAATAATCCAATTTTGGAAGAATAATTTAAAAAAAGGTTTATATTTCTTATTCCTGTGTGACACTGAGCTCCACTGTTTTCCAAAAACGACATCATTTGCTCCCTGCTGGTTAAGTAGGACGCTGTAGCAGTTGTAACAAATGGACTTGGGATTGACAGACTGGGGACGCAAAGTATCTTATTCACACAGTTTTGGATGCCAAATCATTTATGATTTTTCCTTCTGTAGCTTTGACTTTTATCATGCAGCCTCCCACTGTGTTATTGTATGATGATGTGCCACGATAATACCCAGCTTTCTTTATCACTCTCCCAATACAACAGGAATAAGCTCCGGCAGCTGCAAGTTGACAATAATTCCTCTGAACAAATCGGTCTGTCAGTTTCGGGGAAAGTTTTCCGAGGATTGCCGTCAGATTTGTTGGTTTGAGTTTGGGGGCATGAGGGGGGTGTTGGCAGCCAGAGATGGAGCTGGAGAGAGAGAGAGAAGGAGGCACAGAGGGAGATAGGAGGCCATGTCAGGAAGTGATCGGATGTAACTCGTGAGAGCGAAAGTGAATGAGATGAATAACACACCAATCGCACATTCAAGTGCTTTCACACTGGCGAAGGCATTTGCACGCCCTCTCAAGCCTCTTTACTTTCCCCCAATGCTAATCCTTAATCTTTTTATTGCAATATTTAACCACAGTAATTGATTGCAACTACGCGACCTGAGGCTTATCTCAAAGCACTTCCTCCCTCTCTAATACTATTAGCCTTGAGAGTGAGCTCTGAACAACAGAGAGGAGGAGAGAGAGGGAAATCTGTATGTCAGTGTCCTTCATAGCTCAGATAAACTTCTCCGCGGCGTGCTGCTGAGTGATGGCCGGCAGCGCTGCGAGAAAGAAAGAGAAAACGGGGGGAATAATCCAGAATCACTCCACTTCTCCCCACGGAGGCTCTAATATAAAAAAAGGTATGATGATTTAGCACACCAGTGTTCGTCTCGGGGACCTCTGCCATAACCGGGCTTAAGCAGTGCCGGGGGATTCCTTAATTGGCTTGTTTCTTGTCAGGGACACACCGAGGCCAATATCTAATGCGCTCCCACTCGGCATCTCGCTGACAGCAGACTGTCTTGGAACATATTCTGACAGCTTTTTGGGCTTTCCCTCACCGTGTGAGGAATACAGTGAGTTAGAGAAAGAGTACGAAAGCAGGGAGAGGGAGGGTCGAGGCAGTGGATGGATGCAAATGGAGAGAAGAGGAGAGAGTAGAGGAAAGGAAGAGTGAGGAGGTTATTAGCGCCTTGCTGAATGCAGCAGCTGAATACATGAATACGGGAAGCAGCAGAGAAAATAGAATATGCGGTTGCTGTAAGACAGGCAGAGTTTAGACAGGCAGACTTGTGTTTCCTTTGAGGAGTGAAAAGCTCTGGAAATCTTTATAGAACATTATGTTTCAGACACAACAGGTCAATAGTTCAGTCTAAATAAAGAATATTTCAAGGATAAGGTTTCTAGACAAACAGTACATCAATGGAAAAAAACATCAAAAGTGGTCTAGTAGAACATCTTTTATATAAACTGTAAAAATTAAATATTAAAAGTGAAAAATACTTTATGTAAAAATGTTCACAGACTTACTTTTGGAACTATCAGTCAAAGTGAAAACTTCCTCCTCCCAGTGTTTCCAAGTGGTATTATTGTTGGTTCTGCTGTTGCAAAGTTGCTGTTTCCGTTTTCCCAAGAGCCGAGTAACCAGGCTTATTTTCTTTTGGTGAGGTAGTTTCCACAATTACTTCTGCTTTGTTTGTTTTTTTTTTTTTTTTGTCTTTTGCCATTTCTGCTACTGCTGATAGAGGTCAATTTTGGACTAAAAGTCTATACCTTTGGTCTTATGCTGAACTTTAAATACATTTCAAACTAGAAATAGAATAATAGAATGCAGATCTCATCACGGCCGCTAGATAAGTCCAACAGACGCACCACAGTGCATTTCAGAGGTGATCCAAAATATGTGTACTGTCTGTTTTTAACTATGTAGACTACAAATGTACTTATGGTAGAAGCACATATAAGGAAAAAAAAACAACAAAAAAACAAAATCTGCAATTCTAATTGCTCCGCTTCTGAAACACTCCCAG